>NC_063152.1:5460000-5619977 GCF_020921035.1 Rhodamnia argentea | reverse complement strand
ACTTGGTGACACTCATTTGGCACCGGCGGTGGCCGATGATGGCCAAGGATGCAGGTTGGCGGCGATCCAAGCAGGCGCAGGCGTGGGCGGAAGCTCGCGAAGACATCGCAACAAAGAAGAAAAACAACAAATAAGAAAAATATATAAAAATAAAAAAATTGAAAAATATTTAAAGATATTAAAATATTATTAAAAATTACCCCGTTGGAGTTGACGGGTCCGTTAGCTAGCTAAAGTTGGCGTAATGGACTAAATTGGTAAAAATACAAGAGGTTTAGAATTGATTGACATAAAGATAAATTTATGATTGAATTGGCACAATTGTAAAAGGTTTAGGACTGAATTGGCAAAATTAAAAAGTTTAGGACTGAACTTGCAAAAGTGCAATAGGTTTAGGACTTTTTAAATAATTTTCTTGATACACATGTCATAAATTTATGGCAAATTAATTATTTAACTACCAAAAATCCTAAACTAGTAGATCTTAGACAAATTTATCGTTAATTTTCTTTGAACTAGATTGATACCACGAAGACACACAAACTAGTACATATGTGACAAAAAAGGGTCAAAATCCTAAACCGAGACATCCATCAACCGTCACGTGTCATCCAACTCAAGAATTTACTTGTACGATTTAACAAAAACTAACATAGAGTAAATTTGTCACCGTGTACCAGTTTTGAATTTTTGGCAGTAAAGAAAAAGTTTAAATTTATCATAAATGTATCAGCTTAGAATTTTTCGTGGTATTAACGACATTTTAGATCTAATAGGGTAGTAAAAAAAGTACCTTTGACCTATGAATTTCCATCAAAGGATGATCTTTGGATGGTTGATATGTAGCTTATCAGCTTGTAATATATATTTTGAAAAGAATATTTACGACTATTACATCATTATTGCTGGGAGAAAACAAAAAAAAAAAACCCAAAAAAAAAAAAAAAAGAGGAAGACTATTTCTGACTTTGACGGATTGACCAAGAGCAAATAAGCCTGGTGAGTATCGAGAATTCTTTCCCCTTCTTCATGCAATGAATCCTTCCGAGCTCAAGTATAAGAATTCTTTCCCATTCTTCCAAGCAATACCCGTGCAGATCAATCGAATTTTTGTGCTGAAGTCTGAACATCAGAGAGACCATTTTCAAGAGTGCCCTGCAGTCAAATTTTCATTTGCAAGAAACGATGTTTATCTCCATGTAGCGATGTAATTCCAAAATGAACATCAAAGTAAATTTCCAGCTACCCGATACACTTTTCTGAATCCGCCTTCTCCAATCTTACTGTCTTCGGAAAAGGAATTTGTGGCAGCCCCGATCTCGCTTATTTTGAACTGTGAGCATTCAGTAATTTCAACCTCCTCTTCTGCTGAAGAAAATGGAGAGCAATCAACATGAGATATCAAGAATCCAAACAGAAAAAAAGTTGTAATTTTCTTGTTCTTAACATGCCATTTGGGCTTTCTTGATCATTACACCAAAATGTAGGGTTGGTTTTAGATTATCCACCATCTCTTAGAAAGTGAATATCAAGGAATTATTTTACCCAAGATCTGTAATGTCGAATAAACGGCACACCATTGCTAAATTTCATACGCTGTCTTCTCCTTTAATGGACTTTACATTGATTGGAAGACAAAAATTCTGTTTGTTTAGTGGAATAATGCAAAATAAAAAGTCTACAAAATATGTAAAGATGCCAAAGCAGTAAGCATTAGGGGTGCTCAGTTCCAGAGTGAGAACATTAGAGGTGATCATATCAGGCGGTACTCCCTCCACATTGTTTAATCTTTATGCTAAGCTTGATAAGCAGTCATTCAATAACAACTAAAATGCCGAGCATAAAACGACCAATAAATCCACAAACCAGATAAGACCATCCATGGATTACTTCTTCTCCTTCTGATAAAGCAATGAGCGGAGACAATAACCATCACGACAAGAACAGCCGAACCTGCGACAGCAACCGCAATGCGTAATGATTTCAAGATATTACCTGCCAACATCAAGCAATGAATTTAATCCAATTTGAAATTGAAACTCATGATTACTAGCATTTCACATTGAAATAAGTCTGAATGTAGAACAGGCATCCAAACATTTAGCTCTATTAATCCCCATTGATACATGAACAGGCAATTTCATGTGTATCGGATAAGACTTTATCTCACATAGAAGGCGCGGACTCTGAATGAGGGTTGTGATTCATGAATTTAAAATCAGCGGTAACCTTAAAATTGAACCTACCACAGGTGACTTGGGCATTTGCAGGTGGAGGAGTAGGAGGGTCGTCCTCAGCAACTGCAGTTGGTGGCGACAGAGATGACAGAGGATTTCCCGGCTTGGACACGAAAAACGGGTACAAATCCCATCGGAAAATGCAGCTCGGCTTCTGAACAACGCCACCTTGATATCCATGGCAACACTGTTGATAACCATCTATGCATTCCCACAAGCAGCTCTGGCAATCAAGACTAGACAAATCGGGGCTGCACTGCAACAGTGCGAACATCGTCTGGAAGTTCGGCAACGACGTCCTCCCTGCCGCGAACTTGAGCTTTGACGTCCCCATCGAAGCCCTCACTGCCAGCTCCTCTGTCAAGTTCCTCCATATCGGATCGAACTCATCCTGATCCATCTGGACGTGGCCGGTGTTATAAAGCATTTGCGCCGGAGATGTCTGCTTCACGCCGTAAATCGGAACATTAGAGTAACGGATGATGCACGGAGGATTTCCTGTCCCCCAGGAGAACGCAGCTTTCTGGGTCGGACACTTGATCATCAAATCTTCAGCAGCAGAGCTTATGCACTTGAAGCAAGTGTCATTCGAAGAATCACCTCTGCAGAAACCGAGCACGTAAACAACGTCTGAGCCTTTCCCTACTTTCCCTGAGTAGAACCCGCCGTTCGAAGCCATGTCGCTAGCCAGAGAAGAGAGGACAAGCTCACGGTTCTTAGCATAGTTGCCGGCAGCCGTGAAGTTGCCAATGTCGTAGCAGTGTTGAGCATCGGACAGGCCAAACGTTAGGATGTGAAGACAGAGAAGGACAGAAGGAAGACGAAGAAGAAAAGGAGGGGTTGAAGGAGGTTGTACCGACATCGGGGTTGCTGGCTGCTTCATCACCGTCGTCGAAGATGAGAAGCATGAATGGTCCTCTGTGGAGATCATATGGTTGGAGTTTGGTAATGCCTGGAGAGAGGGGAAAAAAAATAAGTCGTGAATAGATTTTGACGGAGATGAGGACAATGAACGAAGAAGACCATTTCAAGATCTTCAAGTTTAGGTTGTTGATATTTTCCAACACAGAACACGGTCCATGTCAAAGCGCGTTTGTGTGACAAATACAAAATCAAGAAATCGCTAATTCATTGCACGAAAGGCCCAACTATATGTTCATTTTGCAAATCTAGAAATTCCAGCTCTTCTAGAATATTAGCAGAAGACTATAACAACCTCAAGAATTAATACCACCGAAAACTCCAAACCAATACACTTGTAATAAATCTACCCTCTGTTAGCTTCCTTCAAATTTCACCGCTAAATTTGCTAATGTGGATGACATGTGACTTGGTGCAGTGATGTGGACCAAGTATACACGGAAATCTCATAAGAATAGTACCGTGAAAAATCTCAAACGAGTACATCGGTGATAAATTTGCCCTATATTTACCTCAAACTAATTTTTTTAGTCATCAAAAAACCTCAAATTTGTACATTTGTGACAAAATTATTCTAAACTAATTTTTTCGATCACAAAAAATCACATCATGGTACACGCGTGACACATTTACCCTCCGGAATAGGGCATGGTAATGCTTAAGATATTTGACCTCTACTAGGCCAAATATCACTAATGGAGTGGAAATTATTAATCGATTCATGGAGAGACCTTACCAATCACATTTGCAAATAGCAAAATGAATTCTATGGTATGTTAGTGGAACTCGTGATGATGGGATTTTATATCCCTACACCGACAATTTCAATTTAGTCGGGTATACCAATAATGATTGGGCAGTCAATACGGAAACGCAGAAGAGTACTTCTAGATATGCGTTCTTTCTCATATCAAGAATAATTTCTTGATCCTAAAAAAAATATTATTGCACTCTCCACTGTTGAAATAGAATATATAGAAGTAGCTTCCGTAGCATGTCAAGGGATATAGCTTCATAGGATGCTTTGTGAACTGATGGATGGATAGAAAGGTCCTACCAAATTGCTGTGTGATAACAAATCGGCAATTGCATTAGCCAATAATCCTTTTTTCCATGGCAGAAGCAACCACATCGGCATCAATTATTACTATATTCGTGAATTGGTCAAAGATTGTGAGATTGAGCTTGATTTCTATAGGTTTGAAGACCAGATTGCAGATATCCCGACAAAACTATTGAATGCGGATTTGTTCAAAAAAATTGAAGATGATGCTTGGTGTTATGGACTTTCAAAATCACTTTTAAGGGAGGCTATTAGAAATAATAAAATAAATTTTGGAAGAAATTTTGTACTTGGACTCATTTTCGTGCTTGATATGGCGGTCATTAATGGGGGGCACACGTGGGTCCAAGAAAAGAGAAGCAAAGTCCAAACCGTGGACTTTGTCTTGGGTTGGATAAGGGCTCAGCAAGTTCTCCTTTCACATGATGCGGGCTGCAACGAAGAGTAGAATTCAACTTTGATTTGGACTTCTTTTTTGGATAAGATTTCCGCTAGTTCTTTCACACTACAGTCGGAAACTTCGAGGCGGTGAATTTTTCTTGTAAATAAATTAGGAAGTCCTTTGTTTAGAGTAAGCCATATAAGCCTAAGCATAAGAGTGAGAGAGGTAGAGAATTGTTTGTACAAAAAGCTTATAGTTAAGCTTGCGTTTTCTTTGTGTAAAGCTCTTGCAAAGACATTTTGAATATTACTAACTCATTTTGCAGTTGAGTTCTCTCGAGACCGAACCCTCCAAAATTCCGTCATCCCTTTTGGTTCCAACAGACGGATCATACAATTAAAATATGCGTCACGCAGCAGAACAATAGCACAACCACCTACAGCCGTGGAAAATAGATCTAAGCCTATAGAAAAAATTGAGATTACACCATGCTTTTGGATTGGCATCGTACCTATCAAGTTTTACTAAGAAAGAAATTGTACTTATGTTCATTTGTGTTTGAGTTAGCTAGTTATTTGATGTAGTTGTGTTGTTCAAAGAGGTTACGGTTATACGGAGCCATTCTCAGAGTATTATGAACAATCAACGTTTCAGGGGAAAATTGTCCAATTCAGTCTCAAACTTTTTAATTAAGTTAATTGAGTCCTTAATCTTTTCATTTTCCAATTGAGTATATTTGGCCAATTTTGGTTGTAAATTGCCGATGTGAACATTGATCGTTTCACGTGGCACGGCTGACGTTGATGTGGACAAATTTTTTACTTTTTAATATTTTTCAAATTTTATTTTCCTTTAGTGGTTGGCAAGGGTTGATCGGGCCTCTCCTGTCGTTGGTGAGGGCTGCAAAGGCGAGGGTTGCGGCCTAGCCGCCTTGCCTAGATTCAGCCGAGGGTGGCCTCATTGCCTAGTCACTGTCAAGAGCCTAATGAACCACGCCGACAAAAGTAAAGAGAAAGTAAAAAAGGAAAAGAGAAGGAAAAAAAGGAACATAATAATAAAAAATTTCGCAAAATTATTAAAACATCATTAAAAAATTCTCATTGTTAGCATTGGTAGTGTCACGCAGGACAGCCGATATCCATGTCGGTGAATTTTGGCCAAATTGGTTGGATGGACTCAACTGGTAAAATGTGAAAAAGTTTAAGACTCAATTAGCACAGTTAATCCAACCAAAAAAATTAGTATGATTAAAAAGTTCAAGACTTGGCAAACGTATAATTCAAGACTTGGCAAACGTATAATTGGTCTGATTGAACAAATATAACATTTAATCCTACCGAACAAGCATGCTAGAAACTTAATCTTGATATATTTCCGTAAGTTAACGTGGTGCGATTGAGAGAGGGCCCACGAAGAGGTGCCTTGCGAATGGTTGCCTTTTTATCTATAATTAACATAGATAATTACCAGGGGCTAATTAAAGTTAGAGATTATAATGACAGAAGCATACGTTCATTCATTCTCTCTCTCTCTCTCTCTCTCTCTCTCTCTCTCTCTCTCTCACACGCACACGCACACGCACACGAATACAAAAAAAAGCATTGTAGTTACTTTGAGAATCGATCGGCACTTATGTATTGGAACGTGGATATTTTCCTTTGTGATCATATTCAGATCAGCGTGGGTTATAGATTCACCGAGGAACCGCTTGTGATTCAACGACATCTCTGGGAAATTCCGCAATTGAACATCGAAGAGGTTATTCAAATTCTTCGTTGTTAAATTCCAACATTGGTATTAGAATCTTGGTTAGAATCTCAGCTTTTTTCCATTGAGCAAGCCTAGTGGTTTGACGTACTGATATTGTTGAATGAATCGTTAAATACGAACCGAGTACAAAAGGCGACTCTCGATGTTGAAGACCGTATTGTTCGGCGTACTTCGTAGAATCTATGCCCAATGAAAGTTGGTATTGAATACATGAACGGACTCGTCTCATCGAGACACAAAAAAAAAAAAATGAATGATCGCACATCTATCGTGGATATCGAATTCTGTTGCATGCGCTACACGTGCCTAGACGGCGACGACCCACTAAGACTATGGGCAAATAATGTCTGCATACAAAATTCAATTTGGTGAAAGTTAATATTGATCATACCATCAAACTTGTCTCGGTGATATGAGAAAAATGAGTGATCGCATGCCTCAAACGGCTGCCAAACGAGCCTACACGTGCCCTCACAAATAGTCACAATGATCGTATGTAGGCCTTATGCGCGATATCCATGCAACGGGTGAATCGTTGTAGTGGCTGAGGTGGCACTAACGTCATCCACCAGGGACCCTATTCGTGCCCGACCCCATTAACTGTTGACCTATCCAGGGTTAACATGTCAATGGTTAACCGTTGACCATTAGCGAACACGATTAGATCGGTCAAACCGGTTGGTCAAATTGGTTGATCATCGGCATGTGCAATGCATACACCGAGACTTCAAGGAGGTCGTGGAGGCGCATTCGAGCTCTAATCGGGGCGTTCTTAGTACATACATGTTCGTATTTGAATTATCTAAGTTGTGGTATATTTGTTTTACATGTTTAGAGCTTTCAAGGATATAAAAATACATGTAAAACCCTAAATACATTTAGTTTTTGGGTTTTTATTGCATTTTTACCCGTATTTGCCCATGGTTTTTGGAATACAGAACCTAGTTTACATGTAAGTATTCACATACAGATAATGCATTGCATGGTTCATAGGTAACATATATAAGATTTGATGTGCTTGTAATTTCAGCTCAAAGTAAACTCGAATAATGGCACGAGATCATTTTTATCTTGAATTCTGCTTTTGATTATATTTGATGCTTGAATTACTTGAATATGAATTCGCATCATGCTATGTCTTTATAAATCCGATAGTATGTGACCATTGGATCATACATGTAGATTATTATTTTCTTAGTGGGAGTTCATACATTGGTAGAATTCGATGGAATTGTCACCTAGAACTTAAATTTTGCGCAAATTGAACTAAATCCATGATGGAAAGACAATCGCAACACAAAAGTTGATTTAGAATGTAGTGAACTTTTGTTTCGGTGTCTTTTATCACATTATCATTTATTTATTTTTCTTTTCTCTGTAAAATTAATTATGCGTATCAATGTGAAAAATGTACTAACATTAATTTTTGTGTTTATTTTTGAATATACAATTGTCATTGACTATGCTTTCAGCATATAGGACCATTGTGGCTGGCCTTAACAAGGGTAAAAAACTAAACGATGACAATTATGATATTTGGCATCAAAAGGCTCATTACATCCTTGAAAAGTAAGAGGTTTTGGAAAATCTCAACCACACCATGGTTCAACCCGAGCAAGGAAATTTTGCTCGACAGAAGAGATCAAGAAGCTCATCAAGGTTGGAAGAAGAATAATAGCATTGCTCGCATCACATTGCTGAGTTGTGTCCAAGATAATCTCATGTGAGAGTTTGAAGGACTTAAGAGCACTCAAGAAATGTGGGTTACCTTGAAAGATAAGTTTGGAGGTAAGTCTGCTACTAAATTGAGAATGCTCACCATCGGGTTCGACATATTCTAAAAGTGGCAAATCAAATGATCAAGCAGTATCTTGAGAAGATGTCAAACATGACACAAGAGCTCAAGACAAGAGGCCATACCCTAATTGATGAATAGCAAGTTCAAGTTGTTTTTAGGTTTCTTCATGAAAGTTGGGAGCATATGAAGATCAACATGGTGCATAATAAGAATATCACAATTTTCAATGATACAACACGTCATTTCGAGTGAGAGAATAAGCATCTAGAGGTTGTTAGATCCTCTACCCATGCTTATGTTGCTGAAACTAGTTAGCACAAAGGTTCAGTTTTAAGCGCAAGAAGAGCTACAAGTTCAACAATAAAGGAAAGGAGACTGATCAGCCATAAAAAAAAAAAAAAAGAACAAAAATCCTCCATGGCAAGAAGCGAAGGGGGAAGAAGGACAAGGCTAAAATGATCTATTACAATTGTGGCAAGATAGCTCACTTTGCTCATGAATTCACTAAGTCGAAGAAGGTAACAAATTACTCCATTACTTTAAGTAATGCTTTTGTTTCTAGCGCTATAGTACTTGATGGATCACATACCATGTGGGTTGTAGACTTAGGAGCCACAAACCATCTAGCTAGAGACCGAGGAGCATTTGTGGAGTGTCATCGGATATCGTAAGGAAAAAGATGGCAATATGTTGGAAATAACTCTAGAAATGAAGTGAAGGCTATTGGCACATGTAAATTGAACTGGCGTGGTGGTTAAACTTTATCCCTATATGATGTCCTCTATGCTCCAAATATTCAGCGGAACTTGATCTCTATAGTTGTTCTTTTGAGCTTAGGTTATGTAGGATTGTTACATCATTAATGCTGGGACATGTTGACACCTAAATTTTGATTTCCCTTAAATCATTTATTTTGCATAAAAAAATGAGAATTAGTCTTAGTTCTCACCAAAAATTAATTTTTCATGCATTGCATATTTATTTTCTTTCAATCATGCACTTTGCAGTTTGGATTGGCAGTGCGAAATTGAACTCAAATTTACAAGCTATCGAACGAAGCATAGCATGCAAAATTCGACCAATCATGGTTGGGAGGGGGGGAGGAGGCTGCCAAATTTATTTGAAGGGTTTGAACTCATTCTTGGATTTAAGTCGATCTGTTTTGCTTGATTAAATTTGAAAAGAGCTTTATCTAATTGTTCAATTATTCAAATAAAGCCTAAATTAAGCCCAATTGATAAAGCTTAGTCGAAAATTCCATTTAATTTGGAGCTTATTTGACCCAATTTCATTCAATTTAGACCAATGAGGATATAATTTCAATCATGCTTTAATATTGGGTTTATTTGGTAAAATTAAGAAATCTCGGGCCCCAAGCTTGCAACTTCTTAGACTATAGATACAAGCTTATGTTTAGGGTTGTGGAGGAGGCCAATTCAATACACATACACGGCACCCAAAAATCAGAGACGTGTCTCTCTCTCTCTCTCTCCCCCTTTGGTCTTCATCCACGCTTTAGAGCGGAGGGCACCGACAATCGTCATACATGGCACTTTGGGGACTTTCACAATTCTTGATATACGACAAAGAGCAACAGAGAGAGAATCTTCACCATTGGAGCACCCAAACAGAACCTTCAACCAAAGAAGCTACTCCAATTGGCTACATGAACAAGTTCCACTCACTTGGGCCAACGAAAGTCCAAGTTCAGCGGTGAAAAGAAGTAACCCAAGACTCGGACATCTTCACTCATCCAGAGGCGATTCATCGAGAGGATAGAGGAGCAGATCTCGAAATGGTGGTTTTGTCTTACTTGGGAAATAACCATGCTGGCGACTACTGTTTCTTGGTCCCTTTTGTCCTTGCAAGCTTTCCAAGAAGAACCCTCATCAGCGAATAATTCTCAAGGCTGCTGGTCATCCGCGACTACAGCAAAGACAAAGTCGGTCCCGCACTAAGAAGGAATGGCCACAGCGACCATCGTTCGGGCTTCCCACGCACATCCGGTTTTCTACGTTATTTGGTCACCGTGGTGGTTTATTTGGTTTTGATCAATCATATTCCGGACTCCGGTCTAGCTTGCGTCGCCCTTTATTGGAGGTTGCTTCGTTGAATCCTTATTACCAAAGCTAGTATAGATTGAATCTCGAGAATTTAGGCAGTGGGAATTGAGAATTTCCTGAATCATTGATCGAATTAGTTTAGGGTTCGATCGATTGATTGTTTCATTTTAGGATCGAAATTGTTGAGCCTAAGTTTTGTCCTAACAAAACTAGATTGAGTTTAGACGAGAATACCCTTCGTAGAAATGCCAATTGCCTAAACTACCCTTGGCTTGGCAAATGACCAAATGCCCTCGACAATTTTAAAAATGATGAAAATGCCCCTAGGGTCTCTATCAAAGTATTTAGGAAGGGAGGACCCACCTTATCACTTATGCCTCTAAAAGTCAAGGCCACCTTGTCACGCCCCGACTCTCGAGCTCGCGATATCCCTACCTTACTCGCCTCAGGTCATGAATGATAGCGTCCCAGGTAGCTATCGACCTATGAAATTACAGCGCATGTGAAACGTGCAAATCTCCCAGACAATCAAAACAGCGGGATAGTAAAACAGGAAAATCAACACAGTCAATTCATCAAAAACAATTTCATTAAACAATCAAAGCAGACGAATCTTAACCCTACCGAGCTATAGAAAATATATACAACCCTATACTTTGGGGCGGCTCACTAGGACCTCGAAAGACACAAGGTCGGGTAAGGTTAATCCTTCGTCTACTCCAAAAAATCCTACCACAATCCTCCGGGTTCATCGTCCATGGCCTTCAGCTCTGCCTGAAAATTGTTAACCACGACGGGGTGAGAAATTAATCTCGGTGAGCCAAAGCCTAAGCCCGGTTAGGACGTTGATTCGCTCAGACACCCTAAAAGGCAATCACATCATTATAGAACAAATATTTCAACCATATGCAAGCTTACCCTCCAGGCCACACGTAATGCAATGCGGACTCGACTCAACAATCAACCAATCAAATCAATTCAGCTCACCGCAAAGCATCACAACACTTGCATGCACAGGACACCACACGTAGTCCATTTATTATCAAATCCGACCCGTAGGTCCCGCACACTAGTTAGTTGGTGCTCTTACGGCGGACCGTGCATCGTCCCTTACTTCCGGCGACGGCGTCTGATAGTCCATGTGACTCCGCTCGACCAACCGGAAGACAATGATTGTTGACACGGCACGGAGCTAACAGGAATCCTTAAAAGGCTTCGGCCCATCACAAGCTGCGACCGGCAAACGTACACCCGGAAGACAATGATCGACGCGCATCCAGAACCGAGAAGACAATGATTGCCAGGACCGAATGACCAGAAGACAATGATCGTCGGAATTATCCCATTATGTGACCACTCGGGCACTTCGACAACCAGCCCGTTCATTTCTTGGATTTAGGTCGAATGCTCATACTCGCATGTTCAAATACTTGGCCAAAGGCCGTTTTCGTGCAAAAACATGCAATTTTATCTCGTACGTGGTCACATGAATGCGCAATTTAAATTGACTGACAGACCAAACAATTTGGGGCGATTAACCTCTAATCGGACCCCCACGGCAATCAACAATCAAGCTGGCACTCACGGCCAACAATTCAATAATTCCATTAGTCAATTGCAGCCAATCAATTATTAATCCCAATTTCAATTCCAATTGCGCACTCGTCTCTGACCTATCGCTCGCTCGCGATCAATCAATGCAAACAATCAAATCAATCAATCAATCTAATCTAATTAGGCATGAAATCATAACTAATTAGACTAACTTAACCAATTAGGGCCATTGAACCCGAACCAAATTTCTAACCTAAACCGGCCCTAATCGAGCTACCTAAATACCTAATAATCTAATTAAACTACTCCGAACGTAATTAGCGTCCTAACCAAGAGTTAGGGGCCAACTCACAATTTTAATAAGCTCGGGCGGACTCAAATCGGGCGGCGGCGACGCGAACTCGGCCTGGCCCGACGACGATTAAAGGCAGCCCGCGACCTAACTTGAACTTCGACTTCAACCCGGTCCGGGACGGCCCGAACGACTTCGCAACACTTCGGGAAGGTGGCACGGGACTCGGGGGTGGCGGCCGGTGGCTGGAGCTGGCCGGAACAGTGGCCGGCCGACGTGAACAGTGCTCGGCCAGAGCAGGGCCAGCAGCAAAACAGAGGCGTTCGGGGCTGTTTTTGGGGGTTTCGGGCTGTGGAAAGCTTGGGGGAAAGTTGGCCAAGGTCGGGGGGTGTCCGGGGAAACTGTGGGTGGTGGCGACGGCGCCAATGGACGGCCGGAGGCGGCTGAACAGCAGCAGCACAGAATCCCGCCGAAAACAAGGCACTTGGGTCAAAACAGGGGAGGGTAAAATCGAGCTCAATCCGAGCTCTACAGGTGCCGATTGGTTGCGGGTGGTTTTGGGGGGCGTCAAGGGGTCGAGGACGAGGTCCTAGGGTGGTCGGCGGGCTGTGGGTCACGGTGGAGGAGGCTGAAACAGCGGCGCGAACCGGCGACGCGAAAACAGGGCAGGAGGAGCTTCGGTTCTGTTTCGGGGCTGATCGGCGGCTCCGCGGCGGCACACGGCGGTAGGGCGGCTTCCGGGAGTTGAGGGGGAGGTAGAGTGGTGGTGGGTGGCGGCCGGAAGCGGCTCGGGGCGGCCGGTGCAGCCCAAAATGCCTACGGACGCGAAACAGGGCAGTCCGGCGTCCAAGTCTTCGTGGGCTGTTTCCGGTGGCTCGTGGTGGCGCGCGGCGGTCGAAGCGAGGTCGGAGGGAGGCTGAGCGACGACGGGGGAGTGAGGAGGTGGCCGGGGTGGTGGTGTCGCTCAAAAGGCTGGAGGAAGGAGGATAGGGGCCGTTCGGTGGGGGGTGGTCGCGCAAACAAGAGAGGAGGAGGAAGCAGACGTGAAGAGAGAGAGAAAATAGAGGAGAGACAAAAGACCTACGTGGGCTTTGACTGGTTGACTAAGGGGATGACCAGATTTGACTGGGTGGGGCCCACGGGTCACTCAAATTTAATGATTTTTGGCTTATACGTATAATATCCAAGGGCGGTTCCGTAATTCGACAAATCGGGACTGATTGGATTTTTGGTTCAACCGATTGAGACTAAAATTTGGATTTTCACGGGTTAAGTTCGGTCCGGAAAAGTTTAGGCGTGAGGATTAAAAATCCTAAGTCGCGGCGACCACGATTTCGAGACCCAATCGAAATCGAACAACATTTCGGGATTAGTCCAAATTCGTCACTTTCGTCCTTTCGATCCAAAATTTGCACCTACCGAAATTCAATTTTCTTCATTTATTGAATTCGGGCAAATTTTACAAACTTTGAATTTCCCGGGCGTCACACACCTACCCCCTCTTTAGCCGGCCCCTCTCTCTCCCATATCCTCTCCCAACCGCCTCTCTCTCTCCCTCTATTATCTCTTTCTCACCTCACTCCATCTCTCTCGATTTTCAGCCTCCGCCCGGGAAGAAATCGTTCGTTTGAGCTCATCCGGAGGCCAAATCGAGCTCCATTTTTTCCTACATGATTGTAAGATCAAGGGAAATTCAAATCTATAGGCTGTTTGTTGAAGAAACTCTTATATGTTCATGAATTCGTGCTGAACAGAAGCTGGTCGGGGATACTTGGTCGGTTACGCTTCTTCAGCTCTGTTTAAGGGAAACAAGGCTGTTGCTCATTGTTGCGGCCTGCTGCCACCACTCACTCCAACCGCTTCAGCCCTCCTTTGAGTTTCAGGCACCACCTCCAATTATCGAAAACCGCCATAGAGCCACCGAAGAAGCTGAATAGCCAGCAAACCCAACCTGCCCTGTTTCCCCTGTTTTTCGTGCCGCTTCTGTTCTGCTTTGAAACAGCACCTTCTGTCGCCTTCCTCCGCCACTAGCAGCCACCACACACTTCCCGACACCCCCTCAAACCTTCACCGACCAACCCACGAAGTCTCGACGCCGTTGGAACTATGAACAGCCCAAGACCGTCTCCTACCCTGCTGCTGTATAGTGCAGTTTTCAAAGTCTGACTTGGACAAACAAGGCTCATTCACATAGCAAACGAACCCATAACCGCCCCAAACTTTGTATACACCTTCCTCTACCTCTATACGACATTACCAACTAAAGAAAAACCCCAAATCAATTCCGAAATTTGAAACTGCACACGTCACCATCCGGATCGCTCAATCTGCCTAGCTTTGGAAAAAATGGACTGTCCCCCCTTTGCCATCGCTACTCCGTCTACCATAGCCTCCCTGCTACCACCTCACACCTCCACCCTCGACCCTAGAACCATCCATTGCCCGTAGCTTGAAGAGCCACCACAACGCTGGAATTGCCCTACCATGCCCCGCTTGTAGTCGGTATGCCCCGTTTTGGCCTGTTCCGTGAGCCTACGAGCCGGGCCATGGCCTAATCTAACCCGGGCCATGTCTTGTAAAGTGGGCCGAGAGCCTAGGCCAATGAGCCTAGTCCTTAGGCCAAATTGGCCGAGGAATTGCGCCCTTGAGCCCGGGTCGTGAGCTAAGAATTTGGGCCATTTGTCCAAGAAATTTAGCTCATGAGCCAAGTGTCCGAGCCACGTCCGACGTTCGTGCCCAAGGATTTTCAAGGACCGTCGTCGCACTCGTCTCGAGTAGTTGACTGTGAGTTGACTTCTAATCCCCGGCTAAGTTGTTCATTGCATTTGGAATTAGTGGAATTGAATTTCCTATATGTTTAAGTAGATCAATTAAGGCCCGATTAGGCTAGACTTGATTAGGTTAAATAGCCTTTCTTGGGAAGATTAGTTGATTGCAATGATTTTTTATTGAAATGCTAGATTTTTAGATACCCTTATGAGAATGAAATTGGTCCTCAAAGTGTCTATGTTTGCTATTAAGTTGACTTATCTTGCGAATTGTTTGATAACCTCATATATGCGATCGCGTGTCTCGACTAACCGAAGGTCGATCGAGTGAACGTTTGAGGGTCATTGACTCTATCTGCTTAGCTAGACCTTTTAATTGGCATTATGCATTCATATGATCTTGAATGCCTCAAAATAAATTTTTACCATGAAAATGGCAAGAGCCAAGTCTTTGAGCATAATTGTGTAAGCATCTCGCTAAATTCAAAGCTAAAAATGAGATGGTTGCTGGATGAGTTGATTAGTCATATGATGGAATGATGATGCGTGGCCTGTCGAGTTTGCAGCATGCCTATGGCATGAACCTCTTGACTCGTCGGTTGTCCGACTTCCTATGTTGTGTCATGAGTCGTTGGATGCCGATTACAGCTTGTGACAAACCGATGCTCCCTAATAGAATGCCTACTTGAGGTATTGTGTTACCACTTGTAGTTGCCGTCACCAAGAGGTTATGGGACGATGCCTGGATTACCGGATGACAACCATAGCATTGTGTTGCATGAATCGTATTAATAGATTCCGGCATTGTGTTGTACGGATTTATTTACCTTTATCACGTAAAATCATCTTTAATAGCTACACTTGTGTGGTGTCCAAGGTCTAATTGATGTTGAGCTGCATTATGAGTATTTGAGAATTTGACTATTGAGTTGAATTGGCACAATCATATACTACGTCTACATTGCATTATGCATGACCTCCTGTCAGGTAAGTTGATTGTGGAAGACATACATGTATTCCATGGTCTGTGATTGATTAATAGGATGTTTTGGATGAATCAACGCCTTAGCCGAGCTTAGGCATTGACTCATTGAGATTTATATCTCACCCGCCATTGATAAACTTTTCAAGTCCGAGTTGATGGAACTAGTCTTTCTTGTGGAACTATTAAAGCGAGGGTGACGTAAACCTTATTTGGAGTAGATATGAAGTTTATCCTTACCCCATCTCGAAGCATGAGACTGATTGGTATATTACCCCGATTGGGTTATGACATTTCTGCAAACGAAATGATGTTTTTGAATTGAAGTGTTTCTTGTTTTTCTATCCTTGTCTTATTTGTTGTCTAGGAGTATTTAGCATTTTTGCTTGCCCAATAAAATATCGTGGGTCGATAGTGAACCCGGGACTCTATCCTTTATGACCCGAGGGACGATTTCAAACGGATGCCACCTATTCGGGGATTGGGGCGTGATATCCAATTTGGTATCGTAGCAAGGCCAACCCGATCCATTTGGTCATGGCCTAGAGTGATAAGAAGCGTTGGGATTTGGGATAGTTAGTAGGATTGTAAGCTTTATTTGTGTGTTTGTTGCTTAAGTTTTAAGGCTGTATGCTCGAGCTTTTATTACGTGTTGCTATGGGTTGAGTAGAGCTTCGTAAAATACCCGCTATATTAAGCAAACCGTAATGAGATAGTGCCTTACGAGAGGTAGGTTCAAGAAGGTTCTGAAGTGAATGGAACCTTGTAGATGTTGAAACTTTGAAAGCTTCAATTGGACATTAAGTAAGGAATCAAGCTATTGTTGACGCCGTTGCTCGACATAGAGACCTATTAGATGGAGGTAGGAGCAGTGGGCCATTGATGCTTGAGTTGGTGAAGCAACTTTCGAAGCTTGAACTGTCGAGGTCTAAGAAAGTAAGAGATTCGGAGAGTGCAATCCTATGGATTAGGAAAATGGAGAAGTCTGCATTATTGAAATGCTCAGAAATAGGCAGAGTAACTCTAGTCATATATCAATTGTAAGGTAAAACTAGAATGTGGTAGGAAGTCATGTAAGGAGAGACCTTTTTCGAAGGTATGATCCCGATGTAGGGCGATTTCATCGAAGCCTTCTATGGTAAGTTTGCATTGAATCAAGTGCGAGAACAAAGGATGATTGAGTTCTAGCAGCTTCGACAAGATCAAATGACCGTAAATCAGTATGAGATGAAGCTCGCTGAACTGTCGAAGCATGCGCTAAGGATGATTGGGAACCCCGTGAATAGGGCGAAAATGGGTTCAAGATGGATTGAAACTTGAGATTAAGGATCAACTGGTGTTATTGAACCTTGGGAGTAATGATAAGCCATATGAAAAGGCTTAGTTAGTGGAAAGGAACTTGATTGGAAGGACAATCGCATTTGGTTTGCAATTAGTACCTCTTGCTAGGAATAGCCATCGAATTGAGGAAAGGTCGATAGTAGAAGGAAGGTATCCTATTCCGCCCAATCTAAGGAATGTTGTGAAAAAGCCGGCAAGTGACCCTAAGAGTAGATGTCAACTCTGTAGGAGAAAGCATAGAACAACCCCTTGTCCCTTTTATAGGTACTTGCTTTGAACATGATTAACTCGATCATCAAGTGAAGGATTACCCATTGAGGCGAAGAAAGCTCAAGTATCCCCACCGTAAGAAGGACAATCACAGGAATGTGTCCCACGTAATAACTTGGGTTGACTCAGTTAGAGAATAAAGTGGTAGGGCGGTGATATGGTTAAGATATGTAGGAAAACTAATGAGGATTAGGGAGTTACAAGCTTGGGTTTGGGCCAGTAAGTGTGTTTGATTTAAGTACTCCTCGTATGGATGGAGGATCAACTGGAAGTTATGACTACGATTTGGATTATTATCAACCAAGTTCAAGGACGTGGTTTAGTAACCAATGGATGGAATGAACGACACGTTTGGAAGACGAAGACTTAACTTGGAATCATTGGAAATTGGTGATTAACAATGGTGGAATTTGGGATTGCGATGGTTGCTAATCATGGGCTCTAGGCCCGAATCTCTACGGCACCCTAATGGGTTTTAAGTTATTGATCTTGTTGACGACCACGATTGATGAGGCAAATATGGCAAGGATATCTCTAGGTATCGATGTGCACTATAGACTTGCTAAAGAGTCATCAATTACCACCATCAAAACATGGTTCAAGAGAATAAAGACATTGTTTGTTAGAAAAGACTTCAGATTTTTTCTTCCGTAGCATGATCACTGGTGACGCCCTTAAGGAGGTTAATGAAATGGGCAATCCTATTGAGATTGCACAGGGAATAACCTTCAAAGAGAAGGTCGGCATTTATAACATGAATTAGTTGCAAAATCTAGTCAATAAAGAGTTATGTCCGGCATATGAAGATGGTTCGACTAGGTAGTCACTTAGAAAGGGTTCCAAAGACCATATCTTTTCGTAAATGATGGCTAAGAGTTTAGGAGGCCACTAAGACTTAGAGGTCGCCTTCGACTCGGACCATGGCTTAACTTGCCGCTCGATTGTGTTATGAATCGAGGTGACGACCTTGAGTCAAGCATGGATCGATTTGGGTTGATTTTACCCGGATGTAAGTCGACCATAGGATTGCTCGAACTCAAGCATGGATTAATCCATGGCACGATTTACGAGCTAACATCGATCGACAACCAAGCTGGCCATGAGTCCAATGGAGGATGATTTGTACTAGAACCCCGTACCAACCATACACTAGTCAAGATTAGCTACCCCGATCTACGTGATGTGTTGCCGGAGAACTACGGATCGAGACGAACCAATCTTGCATCAATTTGAATTGGTCATGAGAGGTGATCTCGATAGTGTTCGACCGTACCATCGATCTAGAAACGGGTGATTCCAACCCTAGTCCGAAATAGTGAAGGTAGCCCTTGACTTGTCGGTTAAGCGCGAGAAGGATTTACTTGGTAAGCTAGACAATCCAATCTTTACCTTGATTAGACACCAAGGGTCGAGAAATCCCTAGATGTTTCATTGATTGACTAGTGACATAATCAAATCCTAGTGCAATGATGAAGAGATCAAACATTAATCGATCATGCCCATATAAATAGAATGCCCAAAATGCCATTAGTGCTAGTCATGAATGGCATGTGTAGAAACAAAAAGAGAAATTGAGTCCAAGATAAGTTGGACTGTTTGAGGTCCCGGAACGAATGAGAAAATCTGGCGTATCGTCTTGCATGGTTATTGAGGCATGCTCAGGTTCACAATGCATTCCACATCTCGATGTCGGGGAAGTACAAGCCCAACCTTGCTCATATGCTGAGTTATGAAGAGATCGCATTGGATGAGCAAGCATTGTATGTGAAACATCCAATTAGAATCATGGATCGGAAAGAGCAAGTACTCTGGAATAAAACAATTTCCTCGGTCAAAGAGATATGGCAACATCACTGGACGGAAGGAGCTACATGGGAAAGCGAAGAAATTATGATGTGTACTTAGCCTATTCTTTACGAAGAGATGTAATCATAGTCAAATTTCGGGGATGAAATTTTTTAAGGTGAGGATAGTTGTGACGCCTTGGAAATTCGACCTTCTTTTAATAATAGAATTTAGTTATGGATCGTCCGTGAATTATAGTTTGTTGCTTGAGATTAAATCTAGAGGATTTAGGCAGTGGGAATTGAGAATTTCCCGAATTGCCGATCAATTTAGTTTAGGGTTCGATCGATTAATCGTTTCGTTTTATGATCGAAATTGTTGAGCCTAAGCTTTATCCTAACAAAACTAGATTGCGTTTGGACGAGAATACCCTTCGTAGAAATGCCAATTGCCTAAACTACCCTTGGCTTGACAAATGACCAAAATGCCCTCAACAATTTTTAAATAACGAAAATGCCCCTAGGGTCTCTATCAAAGTATTTATGAAGGGAGGGCCCACCTTATCACTTATGCCCCTTAAAGTCAAGGCCACCTACCCCCTGTTTGGCCGACCCCTCTCTCTCCCATATCCTCTCCCAACCGCCTCTCTCTCTCTCTCTCTCTCTCCCTCTATTATCTCTCTCTCTCTTCACTGCATCTCTCTCAATTTTCAGCGCAAGCCCGGGAAGAAATCGCTCGGTTGAGCTCATCCGGAGGCAAAATCGAGCTCCGTTTTTTTCTACATGATTGTAAGATCAAGGGTAACTCAAACCTGAAGGCTATTTGTCGAAGAAACCCTTATAAGTTCATGAATTCGTGCTGAACAGAAGATGGTTAAGGATACTTAGTCTGTTCTGCTTCTTCGGTTCTGTTTAAGGTAAACAAGGCTGTTGCTCATTGCTGCGGCCTGCTACCACCACTCACTCCGACCACCTCAGCCCTCCTTTGAGTTTCAGACACCACCTCCAATTGTCGGAAACCGCCATAGAGCTACCAAAGAAGCTGAAACAGCCAGCAAACCCAACTGCCTTGTTTCCCCTGTTTTTGGCACCGCTTGTGTTCTGCTTTGGAACAGTGCCTTCTGTCGCCTTCCTCCGCTACCAACGGCCACCACACGCTCCTTGACACCCCCTCAGACCTTCACCGACCACCCCCACAAAGTCTCGACGCCGTTGGAAATCTGAACAGCCCAAAACCGTCCCCTGCCTTGCTGCTGTATAGTACAGTTTTCAAAATCTGACTTGGACAAACAAGGCTCGTTCGCCTAGCAAACGAACTCGAAACCACCCCAAACTTTGTACACACCTTCCTCTACCTCTCGACGACATTACGAGCTAAAGAAAACCCCCAAATCAATTCCGAAATTTGAAACTGTACACATCGCTGTCTAGACTGCTTAATCTGCCCGGTTTTGGAAAAACTGGATTGTCCCACCTTTGCCATCGCTACTCCAACCACCATCGACCACCATAGCCTCTCTCCTACCACCTCACACCTCCACCTTGATCCCGGAACCATCCGCCGCCCATAGCCCTCTTGAAGAGCCACCATAACCCCAAAATTGCCCTACCGTGCCCAATTTCTAGCCTGTGTGCCCTGTACGGGCCTGTTCTATGAGCCTACGAGCTGGCCCATGGCCTAATCTAACCTGGGCCGTATCCTATAAAGTGGGCCGAGAGCCTGGGCCCGTGAGTCTGGTCTGTGGGCCAAGTTGGCCGAGGAATTGCGCTCTTGAGCCTAGACCGCGAGCCATTTGGGCCATTTGTCCAAGAAATTTAGCCCATGAGCCAAGTGTCCGAGCCGCGTCCAACGTTCGTGCCCGAGGATTTTCAAGGACCGCCATCGCACTCGTCTCGAGTAGTTGACTGTGAGTTGACTTCTCATCACTAGCTAAGTTATTCATTGCAATTGGAATTAGTGGAATTGAATTTCCTAGATGTTTAAGTAGATCAATTAAGGCCCGATTATGCTAGACTTGGTTAGGTTAAATAGCCTTTCTTGGGAAGATTAGTTGATTGCAATGATTTGTGATTGAAATGCTAGATTTTTAGATAGCCTTATGAGAATGAAGTTGGTCCTCAAAGTGTCTGTATTTGCTATTAAGTTGACTTGCGAATTGTTTGATAACCTCATATATGCAATCATGTGTGTCAACTGACTGAAGGTCGATTGAGTAAACATTTGAGGGTCATTAACTCTATCTGCTTAGATGGACCTTGTAATTGGCATTATGCTTTCATATGACCTTGAATGCCTCAAAATGCATTTTTAGCATGAAAATGGCAAGAGCCAAGTCTTTGAGCATAATTGTGCGAGCATCTGGCTAAATTCAAAGCTAAAAATGAGATAGTTGCTGGATGAGTTGATTGGTCATATGATGAAATGATGATGCGTGGCCTATCGAGTTTGTAGCTTGCCTACAACATGAAGCCGATGACTCGTCGCTTGCCCAACTTTCTATGTTGTGTCATGGGTCGTTGGATACCGGTCACGGCTTGTGACGGACCGATGCTCTATAATGGAATGCCTATTTGAGATATTGCGTTACCACTTGTAGTTGCCGTCACCGAGAGGTTATGGGACAATGCCTAGGTTACCAGATGACAATCATAGCATCGTGTTGCATGAATCGTACTAATAGATTCCGGCATTGTGTTGTACGGATCTATTTGCCATGATCACGCAAAATCATCTTTAATAGCTTGACTTGTGTGGTGTCCAAGATCTAATTGATGTTGAGCTGCATTATGAGTATTTGAGAATTTGACTATTTAGTTGAATTGGCACGATCATACACTACGTCCACATTGCATTATGCATGACCTCCTATCGGGTAAGTTGATTGTGGTTGACATACATATATTCCATGGTCCGTGATTGATCAATAGGATGTTTTGGACTAATCAACGCCTTAGCCAAGCGTAGGTGTTGGCTCACCGAGATTTATATCTTACCCCGTCGTTGATAAACTTTTCGGGTCCGAGTTGATGGAACTAGTAGTTCTTGTGGACCCGTTAAAGCGAGGGTGACGTAGACCTTATTTGGAGTAGATACGAAGTTTATCCTTACCCACCTCGAAGCATGAGGCTAATTAGTATATTACCCCGATTGGGTTATGACATGTCTGTAAGCGAAATGATGTTTTTTGAATTGAAGTGTTTCTTGCTTTTCTATCCCTATCTTATTTATTGTCCGGGAGTATTACGTATTTTCGCTTGCCCAATAAAGTATCGTGGGTTATAGCAAACCTGGGACGCTACCCTTTATGACCCAAAGGACGATTTCAAACGGATGCCGCCTACTCAAGGATTGGGGCCTGACATCTATGATGACTTCTAGATGTTTAATTAATTGATTATGCAGCTGCATGATAACCTTTGTTAGTAACTTATGTTAAAATCAATTAATGTTGACTGAATAAAATGGTATCAAAAAGGCGTTAGAATAATCTAGTGTAATCAAGTCCCCGGACTCTTTATATCCGGTTCGTAAAAGTAATTTAGTTCTCCCGCTAATATACTTAGGTGTCTAATCGACCTACAGTAAATAGATTTGCGGGCGATTTAGAATTAAATCTTTATATGTTAATCACATGGATCTAAGTTACAATTTGGTAGGCTTTGGGAGAGCTCGAATTAGATCAGTTATATATTAACATGATAATCCATTAACCTAAGAAGTTCCTGAATTTTTAGTTTGCAACAGGACAAATCAAAAGGTGGAAAGTATATTTTCCACTGTGACGGATTGACCGAGAGCAAAGAGCCTGGTGTGCAATGCCAGTGGGAATGGGAGAACACGATGTGGCAAGAGGACGACCGCGAACTCTCGGGAGCTACAATTAAACATGGAAGACTTCGATATGGACAGGAAGCAACTTTCCAATTGAATGGATCAACTCGTATTTTAATCTCAAAATTTGATTTGTACATCATTTCAGATGATGAAGTAACATCTGCGAACCCCAAACAGGTCCATGCCCATGTCAAAAGTTTGAAGTTAAGTATTAGCTGGGTTCGTATCCCTTGCAGGGTGTTTCACAGATTGCTAATGAAACTCACCTTGAGTTTAGACTTTTGAAAAGCATAAACTCAGCTGAACAGCATCTTGCATCGTCTTACTTCCATAGTCCGCTTCGATCCGACGATAATGATGTCATGTAGGATGTGGATCTGTCCTGAGCTTCGTTTGTTGACGGTGATGAGCCATTGTCCGATGAAGTCCACATTTCTCTAACACTGTCATCTGTCAAATATGCAGACCGTGTCGGCATTGCGAGGCTCGTACTCTGGCTTCCAAGCATTATATCCACCAAAGCCATGGTAGGCCGTCTTGCTACGTTCTCTTGGACACATAACAATGCAATCTGAATGCATCTTAACAATTCGCTTTTCGGACTGGCGTTTAACATCGGATCTACAAGGCGAAAAGGCGTTCCCTTTCTCCAATTTTTCCATGCCTGCAGTGCACAATTGAGAAAGCAAGCAAATGGGCTTCGTAATTCCACATGCGCAAGGAGAAGTAGTACACATTTTCACACGCTAAATTGTTGGACAAAACTCAACAAATTTAAACTCACGTAGCTCAATAGGTGCTCCGAATTCTTCTTGCCACTGATGATCTCCAATACCACTATGCCAAAGCTATACACATCGGTCTTCACAGAGATCTCTCCATGCCTTACATATTCAGGAGCCATGTAGCCACTGCACATGAAGCACATAGATCCAAGAATCATCCATCGGAAAACTGAAACTGGTGCTTGTTTTCATTGTATACTTTCCTAGAAAGGTTGAAACAAACCAAGGAGCTTTAGATAAGTTTATTTCAAACTTACGAAGTTCCTTCGATATGTGCAGTTTTATCTCTACTTTGGTCCAAAACAAATAGCCTTGCCGTGCCAAAATCAGATATCCTAGGATTCATGTTATCATCCAGCAGAACATTGCCAGGCTTTAGATCACGGTGGATAATCCTAAGGGGGGAATCCTCGTGCAGGTAAAGAAGCCCTCGAGCGATTCCTCTTATTATACTGAAACGCCTCTCCCAACTTAACAGCACACGATTGATTGAATCTGTAAAGTAGAGATCATTTAGGTTCTTAATTGTTCTGTGAGTAAAGCAAAGTACTGCCAAATGGTTTGAAGCAAGAGTCTGTCCAACCGATACATTTACCGTCAGTGAAATGGAAGCAACAAATTTAAACGTCTGAGTTCGTACCAGAAATGAATCTGTCGAGGCTACCATTGGGTGCGAACTCGAGTATAAGAATTCTTTCCCCCTCTTCCAAGCAATACCCATGGAGCTTAATCAGATTTTTGTGCTGAAGTCTGACCAACAGAGTGACCTCATTCTTGAAATGTTGCTGACCTTGATTAGAACACCTCTGAAGCCTCTTCACAGCAATATATTTTCCATTTTCAAGCTTGCCCTGCAGTCAAAATTTTATTCTGTATGAAACAATGTTTATCTCCATGTAGTGTATGTAATTCCATATGAACATCAAAATAATTTTCCAGCTACCCGATACACTATTCCAAATCCCCCTTGTCCAAGCTTATTGCCTTCTGAAAAGAAATTTGTGGCAGCCCTGATCTCGCTTATTTTGAACTGTAAGCTCTCAGCGGTTGTGACTTCCTTTTTTGCTGAAGAAAATGCAGAGCAATAAAAATGAGATCTAGATCTCCAGAATCCGATCCGAGAAAAAGCTAAAACTTTCGTGTTCTTGACAAAAATGTAGGATTAGTTTTAGATTCTGCACCATCTGTCAGAAGGGAAATATAATCCTTATGCTAAGCTTGATATGAAGTCATTGAATAGCAACGAAATTGAAGAACACAAAACTGCCGATCGATCCACTAACCAGATAGGACCTTACATGGACTAGTTCTTCTCCTTCTAATAAAGAAACGCACGAAGACAATAACCATTACCAAGAGAACTCCCGAACCTTCAACAGCATCTACAATCCATAATGACTGCACGGTATTACCTGCCAACATCAAGCAATGCGTTTAATCGAAACATTAGACTCTACTAATCCCCATGTGTATCAGAGAAGACTTCATCCCACATAGCAGGCGCAGACTCTAAATGGGAGTTGCGATTCATGAATTTAAAATTGAACCAACCATAGGTGACTTGGGCATTTGCTGGTTGAGCAAGACGGTCGTTCTCGGCGACTGCAGTTGGTGGTGGTGGAGATGGCGGAGGATTGCCCGGATTGGAAGTGAAAAATGGGTACAAATCCCATCGGAAAATGCAGCTCGGCTTGTCAATAACGCCACCTTGATATCCGTGGCAACATCCTTGATAATCATTTATGCATTCCAGCAAGCAACTCTGGCAATCAGTCCGAGACAAATCGGGGCTGCACTGCAACAGAGCGAACAGGGTCTGGTGGTTCGGCAACAGCATGCTCCCCGTGGCGAACTTGAGCTCTGACGTCCCCATCGAAGCCCTCCCTGCCAGCTCCTCGGTCAAGTTCCTCCATATCGGATCGAACTGATCCTGATCCATCTGGATGTGGCCGGTGTTATAAACCTTTGATGTCGGAAACGTCTGCTTCCTGCCGAACATAGGACGATCGGCATAACGGATGATGCACGGAGGATCTCCCCACCAGGTGGACGCAGCTTTCTGGGTCGGACACTTGATCATCAAATCTTCCGCAGCAGCGCTTACGCACTTAAAGCAAGTGTCGTTCGAAGAGTCGCCTCTGCAGAAACCCAGCGCATAAACAACGTCCGAGCCTTTCCCTACCTTCCCGGAGTAGAACCCACCATTTGAAGCCATGTTGCTAGCCAGAGAAGAGAGGACAAGCTCACGGTTCTTGGCGTAATTGCTGGCGGCAACGAAGTCGCCAATGTCGTAGCAGTGTTCAGCGCCAGAGAGGCCGAACGTTGCGATGTGAAGACAGAGAAGGACGCAAGGAAGACGAAGAAGAAAAAGAGGGATTGAAGGAGGCTGTGCAGACATGGTGCGTGCTGGCTGCTTCACCTCCATTGTCGAAGACGAAAACTACGGTTGGAGTTTGATAGAGACTGAAGAAGATGAGGACAACAAATGAAGAAGGCCATTCCACATTTCAATATCTTCTGCCTTACGTTGCAGATTTGTTTCCATCATCGTTCATGTGAAAGCGCGTCTGCGTGACAACAACAAAATCAAGGAATAACGTAGAGAATTCGCACCCTTCCAAATTTATTTCAAATTATTTTTTCCGATCACAAAGAAATGCGCAATTTGATACACGCATGGTACACTTATTTTCTATTTCGTTTTCCATTTACACATTGACATATTTACCCTCCATCGATACTCGGAAACAGGACCGATTTAACACATTTACATATTTTCAAGCAGCCTATTATGGTCCTCCGTCAGTATTACCCTTGGGGGTCCCCCTACTTTTTCTAAAAAGGCGCGTTCCCCTTTTCTTTTTTTTAATATCATTGAGCTTTCCTTTTCTTGTTTCTTCGCTTTCTTTTTTGGCGGTTCCACTTTCCCCCTTCTTCTTTTTACTTTTCTCTGTTCTCTTATCGCAGTTAACCACTTCTTTACAAGTTAGATTGGGATTAGCTGGAAATCCTTCAATCACTCAAGCAAGTTTAGCTCTGTTAGGTTCACCTTTGGTTCTTAACTACAATGCTGTTCGGTTTGACTTCATTATTATTATTATTTTTCTCAACTTGTATCTGCAAACCGTACCTTGCTCATCCCTACACTTCAACTGTTTCATGGGGCTTGCAATGGTGCCTCTCGGACAATGAAAAAGGACCAACATCAAGAAAGATACATATGCTAATTTAACTTAGAAACCACTTTTCACCTCGAGCAAAAGCATCTCCGAGGGCGTGAAAGGTTTACCCAGCACCCACCTGGTATACTTACCTAGCGATTTCTTGTTTTAGCGGTCTTAATTAACGAGTGAGTCAAAATGAACCATCACTTAGTAAATTGGAGCATGCGCGTTCGTCCAAAAAGGGTCGTCGACGAAATAACTTTCACCGAAGGTCATTTCTTCAATTTTTACTAAAAAGAGATGGGTTCTATGGCGATTTCGGATAGGAGGCTCAATGGATCGCAAGGAACGGATATGCATCGTCGGAAGTTATTAGACGAAGAAGCACAAAAAACTTTGCCGGAATTTAATCGATGACAAAACGAGACGATAGATAGATACATATAATGACAGAATTTAACCGACCACTAAGTATCCGAAACTACAACTAAAGTATGGGAATTGAAAGATGCGAGAATGTAAAGTTGCGGAAAAGATAAATTGTGGAAAGCAAAGATAAATGTAAAGAACATTGAGTTTTGTCATTGACTAAAAGAGCTCACGAAGAGTTTTTTTTTTTTGGTCGAACACAAAAAGTTCACTTGGGGTATTTATAACCCTTGTAAACGGTGGTTACTAAATTGGAAAGAACAAATAACTCTCTTTTGGTGGTTATCTAAAGTTATTGTCCGAACGGATAAAATATAACCAATCGATGGTTATCTTCGAATAACTTCCTTTCAATGCTTATTGGAAGTTACTTCACGAACGGATAACATATAACCGACTCTTGGTACCAAAATTTTTGCAGCCTCATTTAAGAATTTATTACATAAAAATTAAAGACCAACTCCAGTCCCTAAACAAAAATCTTAGTTATTAAGAGGATTTAAATTGGACCAGCGGATGGACTCAAGCGTATGAACTTAATTGAACTAAGTCCATGAACATTGCATACTCACATTTTCGGGACGTCCTGTTTGGGCCAAGCCAGATCCGATATAGCCTTGCTTTCGAACAGTGGACTGATATTTGTAGCGTTATGCTGCAGTGATGTGACTCATCTTTGGCCTTACACGTATATCATGCGTTGAGCTTGGCTGTCATATTACCGACAGTGAAGGTGAATTGAATAAAAAAAGAGTTTGACAAACCGTATTGCCGAAAGCATGGTGGCATGTATGAACTTCAATGTGAGATTATCTTTCGGCAATACGGTTTGTCAAACTCTTTTTGTACACGGTCAACGTCCAAATCTTGGACTTTCACCTTTCTTGCGCACAACCTTTTTTTCAACAAACAAGAAAGTAAATCTTATATTCTCTTTTCTTCTTTATTTCTTTCCTTATCGTTATCTTCAAGGAGTCCACTGTCAACAAATATCCATATAATTCGATCAAAGTCAAAGATTGCATTTTCCCCTTTTCTCTTTCTTTCACATGAACATATATCCACCGGTGAATACATGCGCCGATCTTTTTTTCGTTCTTTCACGTGCAGGAGCATCCACACAATACATTGTCGGATTTCCTTCGAGCTTAAACTCGAGACATATTTTTAACATTCTCTACCTTGGCTTGATATTTAAGCCAAGTCATAATCACTTCGCTAATAACTTTGAACTTCATCGCTACTCTCCCAACAGCTCCAAAGGGCTCAGCCGTCACAGACATCATCTAAGTCCAAGTTGCGCTTGAACTTTGCCATAACTGTGGACCTCATTAAAATACCAACTTCACATGCACGTTTAACGGCTCCCCAAGGACTTTCTGATATAAGCTCCTTAATCACAGATAAAGCAAAACCACCGTTGCATCCATATCTATTAGAAGATCGAATATGTACTTTGTTAATATTAGTAGTTACAACAACCGTTGGCTCTACAAGCTCCACATCGCTACAAGCACCATCTATGTCAATTAATGTGCTAATATCCGCTACCTCGGGAGTTTCTAGTTGCAACTCCACCTCAAACCGAACATCGCCCGCATCCGTATGAACACTACTATAATCACTCCTAGCATGAAATACTGGAGACTTGTCATATATAACTTCTTTGCCGTGAACATGTGAATTTATATTCGGGCACCACAACCGATAACCCCACTCACCTCGTGCATAGCCATGGAATATGCTTCTTGCCCTCACATCGAGCTTACCGTCACTTACTCAATAATAACATGAGCAACCAAACATTCTAAAAATAGAATAATCAGCAACATCACCTAACCATACTTCTTCGAGAGTTCGATATCCGATCACAGTTGATGGAGATATATTTATCAGGTAACTCGCCATACCAAGCGCATCCGCTAGAATTCTCTTAGACATACCAGCACTAGAGATCATTTTATGAGCCGTCTCTAGTAATGTTCTACTCGTTAATTCTACAAACTATGGTGGTGTACCGGCACTAATGCGGTATTTCACTATGCCCTTTATCATGCAGAATTTATTTACCAGCTTCTAGCATGACTCCATGCTATTGTCGGTTTGCACATGCTTAATCAACTTACCAATCTCCATTTCGATCAAAGTTCTTGACCACATATTCCTAACGACAACATCAAACTTGTGCATCGACACAAACACCCAAGTCTTCCTCAAGCAGTCATTAGACTCTTGAATAGATGCCGACGCCTCTAGAGCGAACCCGTCAATGTCTCACATTGAAGTTCATACAGGCCACCATGCTTTATTCCTTTCATTATCACCAAAGTACCTCGAACAACATTCATAACTCCACCTTGTGAAGAATACTTGCATCTAGCTAAATTTAGGGCACCCAAGGAAATTAATTTCTTTTTCAATTGTGGAACGTATCTTACTCTAGTCAATGTCCTCACAATACCATCATGCATCCCGATTTTAACATCACCAACACCCACACTATTGCATTCATTGTTGTTCCTCAACCGCACTTTACTACTATCCATGTACCGATAAGTAGCAAACAAATTCCTAGTCGGTGTAGCATGAAAGAACAATCAGAAATCATAATACATCCGTCAAATGACGAATTCTCGCAAGCAGACAATACCCTATCGACACCATCAAGATTATCACCTACAGCTGCAATATCATCTGCAGATTCAACTCGAATTCCCTTACCCATTTCGTTTTTTAGCTTAAAACACTTCTTTCTAAGATGCCCTCTCTTGCCACAATTCCAACAGATAGTACCACTAGTCCTAGACTCGCCGCGTATATTTGAGTTCATACTGTTTCTACTACCACGAGTACCAGCTCTTCCTCTATTTTCACCTACTAAAGCAAAATATACATATTAACCGTATTCTCTTCTATGGATGTCCTCACTTAAAATCAAATCTCGAATACCATCAAACGTCAAACTTGTTGACCCATAGGAATTACTAACAACAATAATAGTAGTATTCCAGCTATCGGGTAATGATGATAATAGAATCAAAGCACATACCTCATCTTTAAAGTCAATATCAACTGAACTCAATTGACTAACGATCACATTGAATTTATTGATATGATTAGCAATAGACGCACCTTCGCTCATCTTCAAATTAAACAGACGCCGCATTAAATAGCCCTTATTGATAGCAGATGGCGTCTCATACATATCCGACATAGCTTTCATCAAACCCGCAGTGGTCTTCTCTTTGACAATATTAAACGCGACATTACGAGCTAACGTCAGCCGAATAACACCCAGCGCTCGCCTATCCAACAATTCCCAATAGCTTGCTTCATCATCTCTGGTTTCTCCCCATATAGGGGCAAATGCAGCTTCATCCGATATAGATAATCTTCAATCTGCATCTTCTAGAAACCAAAGTTCTTTCCCTCAAATTTGTTGATTTTCACTTGTACTTCTTCCGTCGCCATCGATTCACTTCAACTCAATAAGCCTCGTTCTGATACCAATTGTTGCGCAGATCCAAGCGATCAAACGATAAAATAGACAAATAAAGAAAATAAATCGGACACCCGGTGTATGTGGTTTGGTCGTAGAGACCTACATTCACGGGAAAGCAGCAACGAATTTCACTATAGATCAAGCGATACACGGAGATTACAGACCAAACTCTAATCACTCAAACACTCTCAGGATTTCCCAAGCCCCAATTATATCCAATAACGTACACAGTATTTAGCCCTCAAGTCCTAGCGAAATAATCTCTCAATCTCGCAAAGGAATTAAAACACAAATTCTTACCTCAAGAATTTCTCGACTAGAACACAAAAATTGTTGATGTAATTCCACAAAGAAACCCACGTCAAGCACTCCTTTAAGGATAGCGCTTCAAGACCTAGTTACGGCCAAGTTCACGAATGATATATATATACCTCCAAGAAGGGACGTTCGTTGGCTGACTCAACATGGACTAGGATTAGGAAATCCATGTACACGGTCAACGTCCAAATCTTGGACTTTCACCTTTCTTGCACGCAACCTTTTTTTCAACAAACAAGAAAGCAAATCTTATATTCTCTTTTCTTCTTTATTTCTTTCATTTTTGTTATCTTCAAGGAGTCCACTGTCAACAAATATCCTTATAATTCGGTTAAAGTCAAAGATTGCATTTTCCCCTTTTCTCTGTCTTTCACGTGAACACATATCCACCGGCGAGTACATGCACCGATCTTTTTTTCGTACTTTCACGTGCTGGAGCATTCACACAATAGATTGTCGGATTTCGTTCGAGCTCAAATTTAAGATATATTTTTAACAATGTTCATTTCACAGGGCTCCTCTCAACGTTCATGAAAATAATTATGGAAAAAACACCTTTAAATTCCGGTTCCACAATACTTTAAGAAGTCGATCACGCAGGAACACACTGGAGAAAGGCACTAGTCTTTCGACACCGAACTTGTTGCCAATAGCTGGCACCGTCCTCTTTCTATTCATAAATCCCTTGCTATTCTTGTTCCTTAGGGTACAGTAATATGCTAAAATGTTGATGGCTAATATGGAGATCAAATAACAATTGTTCCAAAGATAATTGGGTTTTCGTATTTATTGATTGCACCGATACCAGTTGGTTATTATTTGCTAGAAGAGTTTTCCTGTTTGCAAGTGGAAGTTGATCGCTATTGTGACCCATTAGATCCAGCGATGCATATAGATTTTATTTATTTATTTATTTTTTTGCGTTAGCAGAAAGCACGACCAAGTCTTCCCGCTCTTGAGCGAAATTGTGGAAAATCTTCACGTTATTGTGACTCGATAATATACAGCAAGCCTTTTAGTTCTCTTGCACATGTAAATACCGTTGTGTTTCTACTCAGAATGCAACGGAACCTTCATATGAAAGTGATTACACTTCTATGAGCTAATGCTATTAATATTTCCAAGATTGTTCCCATGCCTGTCAATGGAAGAACGAAAGACTTGCATAGAGTGATAAGGTTAGGTGAAGTTGAAACACTCACAAGACAACTCACGAAGGAAACGAAAAGAATTTTTTTATGTTTTCACCTTAACTCACCTATATCGAAATTGTTACAATACTTGCCTTTATATAAACTTGTCACATGACTCTTTATCAACCACTTAAAAACTCATAAATATAACTGGCAATTCAAGGAGATAGATTTAATTGGCAATTCAAGGAGTTGACTCCTATAAACATGAACAGTCAAAATGCATCTACTACACATTTATTAAACATCGGAATACGAACAAACTCTTGATAAATCCTCCTAATTATGACTTTACAATTAAAGACTCTCGATTCATGCACCGGTCTTGAGAGTCGAGCGGACATTGACAACTTTTCATTGTGCTCGACAACATTGAATTTGATTTAATTGCTAACGGCCCCCTTAAACCAAATTCTCTTCCATCAATCATTCTCTGTAGACTCTTGAACTTTTGCATCAACCTTCAGAGGCTTAGTAAAAATATTAGCTACTTGGTCTCTTGTTTTCACTTGTGTGATTTCAAATAATATTGAGTTGGAATCCCATTCTAACTAACGATAAGATATCCCAACACAGTGCATGCAGCTCCATATCAAGGTCACAATCCTAGCTGCTTAATACATGTGTGCCATCTTTGAGAACTCGTGAACTACCAAAAATATGAAATAATATACACCTTTAAAGGTGCTTTTTCGGTGAACGAAAAACGTATTCATTGATTAGCTTATCTTTTGCGAACGAAACACCAAAAAATCAAGATAGTTTTATTCAACTAAAATTAGAAAATGAACTGGAAAATATTTTTCATTGTCCGGTACGGAAAATCAGATTTGGTTGCAATGTGCGTTCTTGTGAAATATGATATTGTTTGGCCCAGTCATTGAGATAAAATGTAGCCTTGATTGTCTGTCTCTTGTCTTGATGGAGTGGAAGAGAAGAACGTGCTCCTTTTCATCTCCTTCACATCCGGGGCTTACATGCATTCTTATTCTCGTGCTTGATGTTTAAGTATTTATTTTCGAAAATGATACAATAATGCTAAATTATGTGGACTACTGTTTGCACAAAACTGCGTACAATTGAAAATTTTGGTAAAGCAAGTAGCGCTTGGACGCGTGGCATGAATCCTCATGTCTTTATCAGACCTATTGACTTTTGCAAGTGCAAGCTGTTCTAGCTGTTCTTGTCGGTAGACAGGTAGAGTTAGGCATGACCTTTTCAGAGCATCCTTCACTTCCAACGTTCTATGTATCTGGAAACAATCACAAGCCAATGAAGCCAAATAATTCCTCAATAATCTAAAGGAAGAAATAAATCATGAAATGTCATCTTGATGATCTGAAAACCGTGACATGAAACAAAAATTAGTGCGCACTATGCAATGATCTTCCGTTCGCAAGGCCACCGTGGATAGAGCTTGGTCATAGAGACCTCGTTTTTTGAGAGCTGGTTCAATTTGCTTCTCATTTGTCAGCCCCAGATAGCCTTGAACTGCAATCTTGCGCATATGACATCGATTCAGAGCCCTTGTGCTTGAAGAATGTGGGTCGCGACGGCACTTGCAGAGAGATCGAGTGGCTGTTAAGCATCAGAAGTACCGAGCCCATCATTGCACCATCAAAGAAGATACATGCATAATCCTGAAAGATATAATGAATCAGTTAAATATCCTAGTATTGCTAACATTTGACAAACATTAAACCGATTGATCTCCAAAACCTTGTCAGGTATGTTCTTATACTCATGTAGCTTATCAAGACCTCTGTGTCATCGCCCGAGAGGAAAAGATTGTTCTTCTCACCACTCCCAATCTCCAAAGCTAGAACTCCAAAACTGAAGACATCAGACTTGACAGAGAAGTTTCCATTGATTGCACACTCCAGCGCCATATATCTGTTGTGCATCACAATAAGTCTACCCTGTTAGCTTTACAGTTTGCCTTTGTTCTATCCGTAAGCAATCTGGGATGTTGTAGCACTTACTAGGTCCCCACGACCCAGCTTGTCTCGGCCTGAGTTTGATCCATTTCAAATAGCCTCGCCATACTGAAATCCGATATTTTAGGATTCACATCTGAGTCCAGCAAAATGTTGCTGGCTTTGAGGGCCCAATGGATGATACAAAGTCGAGAGTCTTCGTGTAGATAAAGTAGCCCTCGAGCAACACCAATTATTATCTTGTGACGCCTATCTCAGTCGAGATTCACACACTTCAAGAAATCTACACATTTTGGTAAAATCACGTTCTATGAACGTCCCTTCATCATTTCATGAGGATCTGAAATAAGGCATGACAAGCAGAGTAACATATCAAATATAAACTGATCGAGGCTCAAATTGGGCACAAACTCGTAAATGAGAAGCCATTCGACTCCTTCCAGGCAAAAACCAAGGAGCCTTACCAAGTTCCTATGTTGTAGCCTGGCTAGTAACATGACCTCGTTCTTGAATTCTACTTCTCCTTGGCCAAAATTACGTGACAGCCGTTTAACCGCAATTTCCTGTCCGTAAGATAGCCGACCCTGGAATTTCATCAAAGCAGGTCCCCATGAGTATCAATTGGCACATTGAAGCATTTTGAAGAGGATCAATTGATGTCATCTATGATTCCTGTGTTGTTTAAATTTTGAATACAAGAGATTAGAGGATGTGCTTTGTCAATTATTACCATGTAAACAGCACCAAAACCACCTTGTCCAAGCTTCTTGGTATTACAGAAGTTATCCGTTGCCGCTCTGTTAGTAGCCAGATCAAATTGCAGCGACTCTGTGCCAATTTATCCTCAACTTCACCCAGAAAGAGAAAAACAGGGCCATTCGGAGCAAACAAACAAACTATTTTGCTGGTCTAAAAGCATGGTAATTAGTCAACTTCATCGTGTCCATGATCTTTTAAACCTCATAAACATTTTATACACTAATTCAAATAGATAAGGACTCACCTTCAACGCTTTGTCTGCCCTGCTTCTTCTTCTTCCTTTTCCTTATCAGGAGAACGACAAAGCATGCAACCAGTAACGCTGCTGCAATGATCACAGTCCTCGTCCAATTCCTCTCTCCACCTGCAAGAGCAAAGGCACATCGTTTTTTTTTTAATCATTGCTTACTGTTTACTAGGTAATACACCGGAGAAAGCACTAAAACGCCAATCTTAGGTGTGTTTGTTTAGGGAAAAAACTCCACCAAAACCATTTTTGGGAAAAAGTTTTCCAGAAGTTGTTAGAAAATTTTTCTGGCATTTGGATCTCATTTAAAAAATAATTTCAATCTCACGACTTTATCTGAGGAAAAAAATAAAAAATTTAAATAAATTTTTTACTTTTTATATTATAGTTGTTTATTATTTTATTTTTATTTTTTCTTCATTGGGGAGCTTGTCCGATATGGAGACTCAGCCTCGTGTGGCTGGTTGATCGGTGAAGGAAGAAGACAAAGAAAAAAAATCAAATTAAAAAAAAAAAAAATTCAAATGAGCAATTCCAGAAAGTATTTTCATCTCTTTAGATTTGTGAATTCACTGTCCTAATTTTATTAATGAATTTTTCGTTGATCGGAAAGTATTTTCATTGATTAAGTCATTCTCGGGAATGAAATATGTGAAAATCCGGAAAACCAATTTTCAAAAAATACTTTTAATCAAACAAATGCACTAAACAAGAATGGAGTGCGCACCACAAGTTACAATGTGAAGTATCGCACAATTCTTTGATGACTCAAGGGAAAGTTATTTCGTCATCTAACCAAGATTCGTCCCATCGAGAGTATCAAGATTTGAGAAGTAACGAACATCCGCTAATGATTCATTACCCTTGGCCTAGACTCACTTTATTACTAATTTTGATATCTCATATGACAGCTTGAGAACTACATGCCATAAATTTTGATTAAATGAGGTGACTATGATAGTTGATTATTAGCCATGTAGATGCATAGAAACTAGAGACATGAACCTGGCGGTGGAGGCGGTGGCCGTGGGGGAAGTGGCTCATCAACAGGCCGAAGAATAGATAGTCAGTCTCATACCGGAACTGGTAACTTAGCGCCAAGAATTTCACTCCTATCTTCCCCGCACAGCAGTCCGTGAGCCTCTCGATGACTTCCACCAGGCAGTCGATGCATAGTTGCTCCGTCAAGTCTGGCGTGCGCTGCACCGTTGCATAGATCATGTGGAACCCCACCGGCACCGACTCGTTCCCTGTCGCGTACTAACTCAGAGAGCCACCACGCTCGCCTCGGCCTGCAGTCTACCCAGCAGTGTCCTCAGTGCCGTGTTGGGCACTGATTTAGTTCATGGGAAGGTGAAGTCATTGTCAGAGAGGGGGCTTGACCTAAAACAAACACTTGGTTGTGAATCGACCCGTCAAACCGGGTGACTGATGGAAGAAAAAAGAAAAGAAAAGAATAAAAATTATTCAAGAATTAAAAATTTAATATTTTTCTAATTATTTGTTTAAATAGTTAAAAAGAAAAAAAATGTGAAGGAGTAGAAGGAGGAAAGAGAGGGAAAATATTTTCCTTATTTCAAAAAAGGAAAAAATTTTTGCACTTTTGAAAATATTTTTTTTTTCCATAGATGGAAAACGTTTTCGTTGATTAGTCCGGTTTTCGCGAACCAAATGCCAAAAAATCTAGAACTTATTTTTCAAAAATTAATTTTCATAAAATAAATGTAATCGAGTTTTATAACTAGATGCTTTTTAGGTTTATCATGGGTTCTAGTGTGACATCCAAATTCCACTTAGGATGCATATGGTAACACTTCTGGAAGCGGCTTTATGCTTTAGAAGCACTTCTGAAGTAGAAATCCATTTGGTAAAATTTTTTACTTCTATCTAAAATGACTTTTCACTTCTGAAGTTATTTTTTTCCCAATTTGAGAAGCTAAAAAAGACTGCTTATGAATTCAAAAAGTATTTCTCGCCTCATCCTCTTTTCATTACGCCATCATTCTCTTTTAATTATGCCTCTCTCCCCCAGCCACGCCTTTAACGTTGCCTCCAACTACCAAGGCCGCCCCCCACTGCCGCCCATCACCCACCATCGGCTACCACAACCGCCCGTCGCACATCACCGCCGACCACCACCGCCCGTTGCCTAGCATCGCCGACCACAACCGACAACCACTGCTCCTTGCTAACGCCCGCTTGCCCCTACCTACCGCTTATCTCCGACAACCGTCACTCACAAATGCCCCCAACCTCCACCAGCAGCCACCGAGCATCGCCTCCCCACCGATCGCCAACCGCCCCCGACCACCTGCTGCCATTGCCGCCAACCATCGCCTCCGACCATCGCCTCCGACTATCGCCCGCCTCTAACCTCCAGTAGTCATCACCAACCACCACCGCCCACCGCCGCCGCCGGGTCGCCATCTCCGACCTCCATAGTAAAACATAAATAATAATTTTTTATTTTAAAAAGTAAAAAACTCGATAATAAAAATTATTTTCCAAAGCAATTTAAAAAATTTGGAAATGAAGTAGAAACTTTTCGGCCACGGACAATAATTCGTCATATAAGATTTGTGTTAATAATGTTTCAAAAGAAAAAAATTTCAACCATTATCAAACGAATTTCTCTTATTAAAAATCAACGTCTACTTCTGAATGGAAGTAGAAAAATCAACTGTTACCCGTGAGTTGATTTACGAAACAAAAGTGCTGCCATGCACGCCCGTAGCTTCCACCAAGCACTGTTATTCTGGGACTTAGATCTACCATTCTCCCCAATGTAGATGATGAGGCTGCACCTACTAGTAAAGAAGCAGCCTCAACGACTACCAATACTTTTTTCTACGGATCAAAAGATCACACATCATTCACTATCAAAGGATGTACACCACAATGTTAATCTTATCAGATATATAGATCGCCCCACAAGTAAAGGTGTGTTTGGTAACACTTTTGTTTATGGGAGCAATATATGTTCACAAATAATTTTTTCTATATTTATTCCCTAGACGAATTTTGAACACAAGAATGCCTTTAATAACTGCACAAAATTTAGATTTTTGGAATAGAACGAATAATATTACATGCATTTAGCACGACCCTAAAAATTCCTATTCCTTATTTTTTTTCGTTTAATTATAAAAATGTCGGTGCAAATTTAACAATTTATGATTGGGTAAAACTATACTTTTGTAAAGACTTAACTAATTAAAATATTCTAAGATGGCCTCAGAAAATCCATCGTAATATTTAATAGGGGTATGAAAAATATAGGAGCAGCCCCAATTCGACCCGAAATGTTTAGAGTTTTCTCGGTTCGGGTTGGGTCGGGCCGAGTAATGAGTAAATGATCATAGGTAGTTTGAAGGTCGGGGTCGGGGCTTTTTTTTTTTTGTTGTTGCACTTCTTCTTCTTCTTCTTCTCTTTTGACCTGCATTTCCAAAAATTCTAAAAAACACTATAATTAATCAAAAGTTTATATGTAAATATTCAATTCAGAAATTGATAGTATATAACTTCGCCCTCCTCAGACTCCCACCACACCCACCTTCAATAAAAATAAATTGGTAACATAATTCATATATATAGATGCAAAGCATTCGGATATGAATTTATGTGTTTTTATATTGTTCTCAACTCTTTCATGTTGCATGAATTTTCTATGAGTTTTCTAAAAAATGTATCCAAGTTTGCTGAAAGAAAAATATTAATGTAGAAATTAAAAAGAAATCAAATTGATTATTATGATTTTATGTTGACATTATTTTGATGACAAGTATACCAATGAAGCTAAAGGTAGAAATTGTCTTCTATAGAAAAAAAAAAATCGAACCGAAATCGCCCCTACCCAAAGACTTAGGTATATTGGGTCGGGTTATGCTAAGCTTATGTCTCTAAAATAACCCTATTTCTTTTTGTTCTTAGAGACAAAAAAGTAAAATTTTTATATCTTTTGTTTATATTTCAAATCTATTCCTTAGCCATTGATCTGTTATGGGGAACAGAAAAAAGAATTGACCCACACAAACAAATTCTCTTCTTTTTCTGTTCCAGGAAACGAAACAGATGGCCCTCGCAAGTCGAGGGATGGCTCCCACAGTGTAGTACTTTGTTTCGTACGTCATTTAATTTTCATTGTGCACATATATCGGTCAATGTTTTGTGCATTTGATGTTACTCGACTACATATCTCCTATTGACGATCGATATAACATACAATGAATACATATTAAAACAGCAGATCCAGTTTTACATATAACAAAGTAAACTTATTCACACAAAGATTAGAATGGGAGTAAACGACTTATAATCTCTTCCGAACTCATATTCTTGATTCTTGACATATTATTGATTCCTCGACCATGGTTAAATCCATCTTTTGTCTTTTCTTTGATCCTCTTGTAAGATTTATTTCTTATTTGGGCTTTATTAATTATTATTGTAATTAATTATTGATTTAATAAAGAAAAGATATAAGATTTCCTAATCATAATTGGACTTGAGGCTGAATAGTATGGGCTAAGTTAAACCTTATTTATAATGAGGGGATAGCTTAAAAACTCTATAAATAGAGCCCAAGTTTCTCCTCTAAACCCTAATGTTCACATAACCTCACATAAAGTGTCGTCTGAAAGCGATACACGAGAGATGGTCTCATTGAAACCAGTCTTTAAGGTGTTCTAGAAGAGAACCTCTTGTGCGGTTCCGCATTAAGAATGACGGATCCGAAACTAGGTGCATAAATTCCTCTACTTTATGATTTGTGATTCGCATGTCTAAATGTGATAATCTTGAGTCGCTGCTTAAGGTTAAGAATCGCGGCTTACATGTGGTATCAGAGCTTGCATCTTTTAGATCGCGAACCATGTTCTAGCTCTATTCAAAATTTGATTTTCGGCAAAAGCTAATTTTTATTACATATTTGGAATGAACTCGTCGAGACCAGAAAAACCACGCAAAGATTGCCGCAAGATTCCGCCACAAGCACTGCCATGCGTTGACACACATCGTTAGCCATCAGGCATGTAGCGACCATGTGCATGAAGTTGAACCACGCGCTAGACCCGGACCGACACTTGTAAGGTTGACGTCAACTGGCATCATCTCAGTACGAGTTGACCCCAACCCGACTTGGTTGACCCCAACCCGACTCATTGGCTATTGACTCGGGCCACTCAGTCGAACCCGTATGTAAAAAGGGGAGCAGTTGGATCAAAAAAATCGGTGGGATCGATTTAAAGAACCAGCTAAGGACCGAACATGCGTGTAACACCTATTGTGGACTTCTAAGTATTAACGTGCTCATATGATCATGCTCTACCAGGTGGAATATTTATTTACATGTTTGATGCTTTTATAGATTGAAAATACATAAGGAACCCTAAATACATGTATTATTTGGTTATTTTTATATTTTTCTTTGTATTTCTCTATGATTTTTGAGATACAGGTGTAAGCTCACATGTTTATGACTCCATAACAGATTGTGTAGAGCATGATTTATCAACTACTTGTATATGGTTTAACATATATTGTTGAGTGGATTAATATAAATTAGCATGGCTTGTAATTTTTGTGGATAATTGACCATAATTTTAAGTCTGAAATTACATGCATACAATAAATGTAAAATATAAAGTTTATATCCTAGCTTTGAAAATTCAATTAGGTTGTGACCGCCAAAGTGGCACATTCGATTGGATTTAAGAAATTTTTGTTCACATATTATGGTGGGATATCTCTTGTTTTATTGCGTAGTTATATTCCCAAAGGAGATGATTGTGTTATTGTTACATAGAGGGATACATGTACAACATATGGTTGAGAATTATCTAATCTAAGTATTTTCATGCACCCAAAGTGGGTGATTCAATAAAGATTAAAATAAATTCTCATGGTCATTGTAATGTAAAGAGTATACAACTGCTTATCATGTTTTCTGCCCAAATCTGATTGTATGATGAGGTATGTAACTCTCAAGGTAAATTTCCACATTATGCGAATTACAAACATTGATTAATTTTCAGTCACTTTTTTTGTGAATGGCAACTCTGTAACTATTGAGATTCTCCCTGGATCAACTAAGGGTGACAAATTTGAGCTGGAAAATCAAACTGAATTGAAATGCACGAAATTTTCAGTTTAGTCTAGTTTAGCCAACGGTTCAATTCGATTTTTCAGTTTGAATTCGTCACCCCCAGTTGATGGGGCACCACAGGGTACACCTAAAACCTCACTTTTGTGGAGTGTGCCTAAGGCGACAAAAAATAGAAATTCTGTGGTACATTACATGTTTGTATTTAATGACAACCACGATTTTTTCTTCACAATGATGAAGTTGAATATAATTATCGGTATATAGCCGAACGTATGATTGTGATAACGTACTATTAGCTAGCTAAAAATAAATGACTGAAGCTCCTATAGACAACTGCGTTTTAGAATAATAAGTTCAGTTCACTGGTGACTATCACATAACAGATATTTGTTAGAACCTCAAATAACGTACATGAGATTGTTTGTATGTACACACGCATGCATCTATGCATATGTAGACTAGCCGGTAGAGCTTACGTTTTTCATAGAACCCAAAATATTTCTCATCTTAGAAAGGTCAAGTGTGCTTCAAAATTTAGTTGGGGTATGGTAATGAAAACATGGTCAAATAAAGTGATCAAAGATAACTATGCTGGCAAAAGAAAAAAAATTTCTCTTAATTGAAATAGTTTACAAGAAGGGCTTCTATATGGTGTCAATTTGTAAGAAAGGAAAATCAATTTTGTGTTAGATCTCGAGAAGGAAATCTCCGAGCTAAATCTAATTAGCGCAATAATCTCAAATTTTCTCCGAGCTAAATCTAATTAGCGCAATAATCTCAAATTTTATTAGAAAGATTCTAAGACTTGAAACTACCTGTGAATCAAATTATTTCAGCTCCAATTAAATCCAATCGCTTCTGGTCAATCTTTTACGCTTGCTGTATGTAAAACTCACAATATAGTAATGGTGCGTAAGAACTGTCCTTTGGTGGTTAATATTTATTTATATTCCTATGAAAAAGTACCAATCTCATTTTTACCAATTAACCCTTTGTATACCTCTATTATTTAATATACCATACACAACCTTACTTTTATCTTTGAAACCAATTTACAATCTCACATCTACCAATCTTATGTCCAATATTTTTGTCAATAATGTTTATCCTGGAATATTAAATTCTCACACCCACCTAAACATTCCAAAGTAACTAAAAATCCAACCATCCAAACCCTAAGTAAGATTCTAAAATGAGTACGCAAGGAGGGACAATTTCATCTTTTCAATGTGGGGTTTTACAGAGAGGTATGCAAATGATATTTACAAAAGATAAATGTATGTAAGTTTTTTTTTTTTTTTGGGGGGGGGTAGAAAAATGTACGTAAGTTCATTGGGTAATAAGTGAGGTTTGTTTAAACGAATTTGTATTTGTGAACATTTATGTGTTTTTACACTTATTTAGATTTTTTTTTTACTTCCTACACATGTACGGTTATGCTCCTTCGTTATAGCTAGAAACAAAAACATAATCAACAAGTCACATAATTAAAATAGGTAAAATGACACCTGAAGTGTCGATATTTGTATACGGCGATCACTTTGGTGCCAATATTTTTTTTATTATTTAAGTGCCAATTTTTTTGAAAAATGATTGTTTGAGTGTTAACTTTGGTGAACGTCACTAGAAATCTTACGTGGCTCACTAGAAAATCCTAGTCAACAAAAGAAAAAGCCAAAAATTAATAAAAATTCCACATAATATTAAATAAAATTAAAAATTAGCTAAATAACTAAAAATTAAAATAAAAAATATATACGTTACGGTAATGGCCAGCGGGGTTCGTCGAGCCTCGGCTGGTCATTGGGGACCCCGCTAATGGCCGGTGAGCGCTCAACCTCACGGATCCAGCCTCGTGGCAGTTGCGCGAAGCCAGCCCAGACACGGTTGGGCGAGGCCGACCTAGCCACAGCTGGGCGAGCGAGGTCAGCCTCACCCTGAGCAGGGTTGGTCTACTAGTGGCCTTGGGTAGCTGGAGATGGTGGGTAGTTCCAATTTTGACTTCTTGTTTCACTCTACTTTCTGTGGTTGCTGTTGGTGTGATTGGTGGGACATTATAAATGTGTGTGAATTGAGCCTTTGCTTCATTTTCATAAATAATTTCTGCGTAATGTTGAGGTATCTTCTGTTTTTGCTGTTTTCTTAACTGAGTCCTGTGTCTTCTTAATTATTTATGGGGAAAAACAAAGGACATGTAGTGTAGGTATTTGATGAAAACCCCTTGAGCTAAAACTGAGTAGTTGTTGGAATTAAACATTGAATTAGATGGACCTCTGCTTCAACTTGAAATTTGGATAATCTCAGCTTGGAACCTTAATGGTTCAACGATCTACAATAGAAATTCGATTGTAACAAGGATAACAGAAATGGGGTTTCTAGTGCCGTCCCGCGAAGGTACATGGCGACTTGGATGAGCCCAAAGAGCAGCCCCTGCCCGTCTCCAAAAACCAGGCCTTTCAATTGTCAATCTCCTCCATCCCAGAGCTTACATTCCGAGAAGCAGAGGCCGAGGCACTGAGGCAGGCACGACAGCTCTCAGCGGTGAGGTCACCGCGACAGTAGCCAATGACGTAGAGGGTTTGGGAGGCACCGGAGATGGCGGCAGAGGCATTGGAGAAGCCATAGGTGAGGTACAAGGAGTTGGTGGTGGAGATGGAGGAGAGGAGGGTGGTGAGGGTGGTTTGGTAGGTGCTGTACACGGTGAAGTTGCCCGTCGAACCACATAAGCTCGCCGGGGTTGGGCATTTATGGTGGAAGCAAACATGAGAAGAAGCAAGAGATGAAGATTTGAAGGATCCATTTTTTTTCCCTTCGTTTCTTTCAGGATTTTCGGATCTTTCTTAGATTAATGTCAGGAGGCCAATAAATTGTGAATATTTAGTTTGTGTAGCTCCAATACAACTTTGCTTCGTCAAAATCAGTTTCGTCTACTTCCATTTTGGGGTGGGGGTTGTGGCCGCTTGAATTTAGTTGCAGAGATTCAATTAATTTCTCTCAAATTTGATAGAACACAAAATAAATAGATAATAGCTGTGGATATGTTACTATATGTATCAACTTTTTGCGATTACGTGTAATTTACATGCAATGCAACGACTTGATCGGACCGTACGGTGCATCATATGTTTCGCATAAAATATGACGTTTTTGAAAAATTATTTCAAAAAATTATTTTACAAGAAAATAATAATATTTTTTGGTGTGTGGCTGAGACCTAAAAATAAAATGAAACTTACTTTCAGCTTCATTGCTGAAGATGAGACGTATGAGTCGTCCTCTGTGGAGGTCGTGGTTGCAGTTTGGTAACGCCCAGGGAAAAAGAAGTGGCTGATAGAGATTGAAGTAGATGAGGACAATAAAGGAAGAAGTCCAATTCAAGAATCTTCAACTTTAGGCTGTGGATTTTTCCTACACAGGGCATGATGGTCCACTCAAAGCGCGTTTCATAATCAAGAAATTATGCTGACGCCAATGCGAACGTCCTTTTGTTTCGTGGAAAAAATTTTGATTTAAAAAATATTTTATAAAAAATGATTGCATATACCGCTTGAAATAATTAGCAAATGAGAATGTTTTCATTACCAATAAAGATTTATGTGTAATTGTTTTTGTAAACAATGAGAATACTTTTCGTCCGTTTATTTTTACAAATCATAGAAGCTACTGAATTTTGAAAAATGTTTTCTGCATCATTCATTATACCAAATAAACGGAGACCTGACATTCCAATATTCCATGATGGTGGCTTGAATGGTGCGGGCTGCTATTCCACAAACGTGAGGTCAAACTCACAGAGGCTAAAGTTGCATGTAGGAGCATTGCGTGCATAAAAATTTATGAGGACGAGTTTAAGGAACTTTGGCACTACGGCGAGCTGCGCCGATTTGTTTGTCGATCTCGGATCTCTGGATCACAAATGGAGAGTAGATCATGGATTTGGAGGCCCTTCAGTCTTGCTAAGGACCAGTCGCCCAAATGGCGTCGTGGGCATGCCTGAGAATTTGCAAATCAAAATAAATTGCTCAATCCGTTACTACTTATCATCACACTCATTGTGTTGTTACCTTTTGTAGGTAATTTATCATGCGTTCCCCACGTTTTGTTTCTTGACAAAAAAAAAAATTCTTGTTCACACCTACGTTTGCTTAGCCAAACATGGTGTGAAAGAGAGAGGAGAGCCCCCGCGGCGCCGGGGGGGTGGCGCGGGCGGGCTGGGGGTCGGGGCGGGCGCCAGGGGATGGGGAGGGGAGTAATTTGTGTTTGTTGCAGATGGGGGTTTAAGTGGATGGTGATGATGGCAGTTGGAAAGGTTGCATTGATGGTGACGGCGCTGGCGGTGGAGGAGTCTCAGGCAAGGCACGATGATATTAGATTATGACAGAGAAGAAGGATCTAGAAAATTAAGCTGTATATTATATTGAGGCACAAAGGCATAATAAATCGATACAGTGAATATTTTAGAATATATAAAAAAATAAACAACAATAAATATGGAATATATACACAATTAATAAAATATTCTAACACCCCCCATCAAACTCAAAATGAATCAAATAGCGAGATTTTGAAAATTAGATACTGAAAATGCGGCGTTGTAAGAGCCTTTGTAGAACCATCGGCCAACTAGTTCGCAGTCCCAATAAAAGGAAGAGAGATGGTTCGAGCCTAAAGATGATGACAAGTAAGATGGCAATCGATCTCAATATGCTTGGTGCACTCATGAAAAACTAGATTAGTCCTAATATGGATGGCACTCTTGATGTCACAATACAAAGGAGTGGGATCATGGAGTGAAACACCCATGTCAGCAAGCAACAATGAAGCCAGACAATCTCAATAGTAGTGTCAACCAAAGTGCGATACCCAGACTCGGTAGAGGAACGTAAGGCAATCTATTATTTCTTAGCACGCCAAGAAGTAGGAGAATTGCGAAGGAAAATGCAGAACCCCGTGATAGACTGACAATCAATTACATCATATGCCTAGTCAGCATCAAAATAAACACGTAACTTGAGATGATAAGAGGACGGTAAAAAAAATGACCATGTCAAAGTACCCCGAAGGTAGCGCAGAATCCGCAAAACAGCAGTATAATGGGTAAACCGAGGGGCAGAAACAAATTGACCGACAACATGAACCGCATAATCAATGTCAAGATGCAAAATAGTGAGATACACAAAACTACCAACCAGAATCCGAACGAGTTACATCGGAAAGAGGTTCCTCGTTGTCGGGGCAATGTTTCTGATACAACTCAATAGGAGTAAGTGCAATACAGGAATCTGAAAGTAGCAGCTCTAGAGAGAATATCAACGGTATACTTGAGTGAGAAAGAAGAATACTGCGAGAACTGCGAGCAATCTCAAGCCCAAGAAAATAGTGCAATGGAGCAAGATCCTTCATGGAAACATATCGCTGAAGATGCCTCTTGGTATGCGCAATATAATTAGAGTCATTGCCAATAATGACCATATTTTCACATAAAGAAGAAGAATAGTAAAGCTATAGGACGAAGTATGAATAAACAAAGCATGATCGGCCTCACTCCGAACAAATCCTACAAAACAAATAGCAGCAATAAACTTCTCCAACCAAGCACGCGGTGCTTGTTTGAGGTCATAAAGAGCTCACCAAAGACAAAAAACCTAACCAGGGGCGTGAGCTAGACCAGGTGGTGGTTGCTTAAAGATTTCTTCATGAAGATCCCCATGAAAAAAAGCATTCTTCACATCGAGCTCATAGAGAGGCCAGTTACGAATAGAAGCAATGGCCAGCAGAGTACGAACATAAGACATCTTCACTACCGGAGCGAAAGTCTCCTCATAATCAAGGCCACATTCTTGTGAGAAACTTCGGGCAAAAAAACGCTTCTTATAGCGCTTAATACTGCCATCAGAACAAGTCTTTAACTTGTAGATCCAACGACATGATACCAAGGATCAACCTGGTGGGAGAGGAACATGTTCTCAAGTACCAGTATTCTATAAAGAAAAAGGTTCATCAACCATGGCTTGATGCCACTCAGCATGTTTGGTTTTAAAACAATTAGAGCATAAATCTGACATTCGATGGTGGTGGCTTGAACAGCACGAGCTACAATTCCACAAACACGAGGTAAAACTCACATAGGCTAAAGTTGTTTCGTACGAGTATGGCGTGCATCTAACTTTATGCGGACGAGATTCGGAATTTTGGCACTATGGAGGATTCTATCAATTTGCTTGTCAATCTTGGATCTTTGGATCCCAAATAGAGGGTTGATCAAGGATTTGGAGGCTCATCGGTCTCGCCTGAGGCTGGCCGGCCCAAATGACAATATAAGCATGTCTGAAAATATCCATATCAACATAAATTGCTCAATCCGTTACTTCTTACTTTCATGTTCATGCCTACATTTGCTTAGCTAGAGAGAGAGTGCGTATGTCACGACACTGGTAGTGGAGTCTCGGTTGAGGCACGATGATGGCGCTCTAGTGCGGCAGCGGTGGTGACATCAAGCGAGGGGTGGTGATAGTTGAAGGAGGATTTTCCTCTATGAAAGAAAAAAGTGATTGCGGCAGCATCCCAACCATTCATATACAATGGTTGATGGGGCATCCTAGGGTGACAAAATTTTCAAATTTTTCGCCTTAGGCTGCTTTTGTTTTTGTTTTGTTTTGTTCTTTTTTTTAAGCGCCTTTTGGCTTAAAATCCACAGTCGCTTGGTGAGGTCAGCCTTTCCAAGCCATGGTGTCTCGTCGCCATCGCTAGGAGAGCTTGGCCAAGCCCACTAACGGCCGAGCCTCGCCATCGTCCACCGGCCTCGCCCAATGACAGTTGTTTGGAGTCGGCGGTGGCCGATGACGACCAAGGATGGAGGTTGGCGGCGATCCAAGCAGCCACAAGCAGAAGCTCGGGAAGACGTCGCAAGGAAAAAGAAGAATAGTAAATAAGAAAAAGATATAAAAATTTTAAAAATATCTAAACTATTAAAATATTATTAAAAATTATCCCGTCGGCGTCAACAGGTCCATATCAACGCCGGCTGTCCAAAGTTGGCGAGATGGAATGAACTAACACAAATATAAAAGGTTTATGATTGATTGGCATAAAAAAAGGTTTATGGTTGAATTGGCACAAATGTAAAATGTTTAGAACTGAACTGGAAAAATTAAAAGGTTAAGGACTGAACTAGTAAAAGTATAATAGGTTTAGGATTTTTTTTTTTTTGACAATTTTCTGGGTACACTTGTCATAAATTTATCACAAGTTAATTATTTAACTACAAAAAATCCTAAACCGGTAGACTTTAGACAAATTTGCACTCCATTAATTTTCTTTGAACTGGGTTGATACCATGAAGACTCCCAAACGAGTACACATGTGATAAAGAAGGGTAAAAACTCTAAATTGGGACATGCATCAATTGGCACGTGTCAACAAACTCAGCAATTTACTTGTACGATTTAACAAAAACTAACATAGGGTAAATTTGTTATTGTGCACTAGTTTTGAGTTTTTGGTGGTAAAAAAATTAGTTTAAATTTGTCATAAATATATCAGTTTAGAATTTTTTCGTGGCATCAACAATAATTTAGATCTGACGGGGTAGTAAAAAAAGTTTTCTTTCACCTATGAATTTTCATCGGATGATGATCTTTGGATGGTTGATATGTATCTTATCAGCTTATAAATATATATTTTTGAAAAGAAAATGTACGACTATTACATCATTGTTGCTGGGAGAAAACAAAAAAAACCAAAAAGAGAGGGAGACTATTTCTGACTTTGACGGATTGACCAAAGAGCAAATAAGCCTGGAGCTTAATGAGAATTCTTCCCCCTTCTTCCTGAAATGAATCCTTCGAGGCTAGCATTGCGTGCGAGCTCAAGTATAAGAATTATTTCCCCTTCTTCCAAGCAACACCCGTGCAGCTTAATCAAACTTCTGTGCTGAAGTCGGACCATCAGAGTGACCATTTTCAAGAGTGCCCTACAGTCAAATTTTCATTTGCAAGAAACAATGTTTATCTCCATGTAGCGATGTAATTCCCAAATCAACATCAAAGAAAATTTCGAGCTACCTGATACACTTTTCTGAATCCGCCTTCTCCAATCTTTTTGCCTTCTGAAAAGAAATTTGTGGCAGCCCCGATCTCGCTTATTTTGAACTGTGAGCTTTCATCAATTTCAACCTCCTCGTTTGCTGAAGAAAATGCAGAGCAATCAACATGAGATATCGAGAATCTGATCAGAAAAAAAGTTGCAATTTTCTTGTTCTTAACATGCCATTTGGGCTTTCTTGATCATTACACCAAAATGTAGGATTGGTTTTAGATGATGCACCGTCTCTCAGAAAGTGAATATCAAGGAATTATTTTACCCAACAACTATAATGTCGATTAAAGGTCACACCATTGCAATTTCATACGCTGTCTTCTCCTGTAATGAACTTTACATTGATTGGAAGACAAAAATTCTGCTTGTTTAGTGGAATAATGCAAAATAAAGGCCTTACAAAATATGTAAAGATGCCGAAGCAATAAGCATTAGGGGTGCTCGGTTTCAGAGTGGGAACATTAGGGGTGATCATATCACGTGGTACTCCCTCCACATTATTTAATCTTTGTGCTAAGCTTGATATGCAGTCATTCAATAACAACTAAAATGCAGAGCATAAAACAACCGATAAATCCACAAACCAGATAAGACCATCCATGGATTACTTCTTCTCCTTCTGATAAAGCAATGAGCGGAGATAACAACCATCACAATGAGAACTACCGAACCTACGACAACAACCGCAATGCGTAATGACTTCGAGATATTACCTGCCAACATCAAGTAATGCGTTTAATCCAATTTGAAATTGAAACTCATGATTGCTAGCATTTCACATTGAAATAATTCTTACTATAGCACGTATGTCCAAACATTTGGCTCTACTAATCCCCATTGATACATGGACATGCAATTTCATGTGTATCTTATAAGACTTTATCCCACATAGAAGGCGCAGACTTCTAAATGAGGGTTGTGATTCATGAATTTAAAATCAGCAGAATCCTTAAAATTGAACCAACCGTTGGGGACTAGGGCATTTGCAGGTGGAGGAACAGGAGGGTCGGCCTCGGCGACTGCAGTTGGTGGAGGTGGAGATGACGGAGGATTGCCCCGATTTACAGGTGGAGCAGGAGAGTCGTCCTTGGCGACTGCAATTGGTGGTGGTGGAGATGACAGAGGATTGCTCCGATTTGCAGGTGGAGCATGAGGGTCAGCGTCGGTGACTGTAGTTGGTGGTGGCGGAGATGACATAGGATTGCCCGGATTGGACTCGAAAAAAAGGTACAAGTCCCATCGGAAAATGCAGCTCGGCTTTTGAACAACGCCACCTTGAAATCCGTGGCAACATCCTTGATAATTATTTATGCATTCCAACAAGCAACTTTGGCAGTCAATCCGAGACAAATCAGGGCTGCACTGCAACAGTGCGAACATGGTCTGGAGGTTCGGCAAAACTGTGCTCCCCACCGCGAACTTGAGCTGTGACGTCCCCATCGAAGCCCTCGCTGCCAGCTCCACGTTCAAGTTCCTCCATATCGGATCGAACTCATTCTGATCCATCTGGATGTGGCCGGTGTTATAAAGCATTAATGTCGGAGACGTCTGCTTCACACCGTTCATCGGAGCATCAGAGTAACGGATGATGCACGGAGGACCTCCTGTCCCCCAGGTGGACGCAGCTTTCTGGGTCGGACACTTGATCATCAAATCTTCTGCAGCAGAGGTTATGCATTTGAAGCAAGTGTCGTTTGAAGAATCGCCTCTGCAGAAACCGAGCACGTAAACAACATCCGAGCCGTTCCCTACCTTACCGGAGTAGAACCCACCCTCCGAAGCGATGTCCCTAGCTAAAGAAGAGAGGGCTAGCTCGCGGTTCTTGGCATAGTTGCCGTTGGCCAAGAAGTTGCCGGTATTGTTGCAGTATTCAGCGTTGGAGAGGTGGACCGTTAGGATGTTAAGGCAGAGTAGGACAGATGGAAGACGAAGAAGAAAAAGAGGGATTGAAGGAGGCTGTGCAGGCCTGGTGGTTGCTGGCTGCTTTCGCTCCATTGTCGAAGATGAGAAGTACGAGTCGTCCTCTGTGGAGGTCATGTTTGGAGTCTGGTAATGCTTGGAGTCTGATAAAGATTGAAGTAGATGAGGAAAATAAAGGAAGAAGACCAGTACAAGAATCTTCAACTTTGGGCTGCAGATTTTTCCAACACAGGGGCATGATGGTCCATGTCAAAGCGCGTTTCATAGTCAAGAAATTATGCCAAGGCAAATGCTAAGGTCGGTTTGATTCGTGCACAAAAAAAAAAAAAAAGACTTGGAAATGAAAAGTATTGCCATTATCAATAATGATATAAGCGGTCCATTATTTTCTAAATCAATCATTTTCTTCAAAACAGCCTAAATCTGACATTTCATTGTGGTGGCTTGCACGATAAAGTTGTTTTGTAAGAGCATGGCGTCCATCTGACTTTATGTGGATGGGTTTTGAAACTCTGGCATTATGGAGGACTGTGTCGATTTTCTTGTCGATCTCGGATCTCTAGATCACGAATAGAGGGTTGATCAAGGATTTGGGGGCCCATTGGTCTCGCCTGGGACCGGTCGGCCCAAATGACAATATAAGCATGTCTGAAAAATATGCATATCAACATAAATTGCTCAATCCGTTACTTCTTACCTTTGTGTTCATGCCTACGTTTGCTTAGCCAGAGAGAGCCAGAGAGAGAGAGTGTGTGTGTAACAGCGCTGGTAGTGGAGTCTCGGGTGAGGCACGATGACGGTGCTTCAGTGCGGCAGCGGTGGCAACATCAGGCGAGGGGTGGTGATGGTTGAAGGAGGATTTTCCACTTTAAGAGAAAAAAGTGTCTGGGTTGCCGGGAAAGGAATGAGAGAGAGTACGGCAGCATCCCAACCTTTCGTATACAATGGTTGATGGGGCATCCTAGGGTGACAAATTTCCAAATTTGTCGCCTTAGGCTGCTTTTGTTGTTGTTTGGTTTTGTTTTGTTCCTTTTTTTGTTTCTTTAGCGCCTTTTGTTTTCAGATTTAAGAAACGCTTGATTTTCATTCTCTTTGAATTTTTCAGAAGTTGTCAGTGTAGACTTTAGTGAGTATGACCTCATGAAATTACAAAAAAAAAAAAAAAGTGAAAAACGAAAAAACCAGTTCGATTATATTTCAAGAAGAACTAAACCAGAAAAAATGGTTCAATTTTGTTCTTAACTACGATACAGTTTGTCCGGGTTTCATTTTTCTTTAAACCATAATTATGGTAATCTAACTTAGAAAATCTCCAACCAAATAAAAACTTAGAAAATCACTTTTCTCCTCAAGTAATAGCATCTTTGAGGGCATGAAAAGTTTACCCAGCATCCATCTGATATGCTTACCTAGCGGTTTCTTGTTGTAGCGGTCTTAATTAATGAGTGAATTAAACTCAAGCATCATTTAGTAAATTGGAGAATACCACAAAGGGCGAGAGAGTTGGAGAAAGAGAGGAGAAATATCTTATCATGAATAATCCTCCAAGACACGAAACTTGTCCTTCATCGTGGAGATCTGGAATCAATGAGATTACAACCAGATAGTCAATATGAGTTCTTTTAGCCGCACAATAAGGCTATGTTTGGTTCGGATTTCTAATAATGGGAAATTACCGAAAAGTTTATAATCCTATTGCAATTGTGACAATTTTTCCTTAAACCATTTTTTTTTTTTGGCCAATTCAATCTATCTGGTGAATTTTAGTCGGCCGGCCAACCTGCGAACTAATATTTTAATAATTTTTTTAGTTATTTTATTCTTTATTTTTTATTTTATTTTTCTTTTCTTTAGTTTTCCTTCCCCTTCCCTGTTCGACTTGTCATCGGTCCCAATTGGCGATTGGTCGGTGGACGACCGGCAAGGCTCGACGTCACCGTGGTTGGGCAAGATTGAGCCTCGCAGTCCTAGGTGAGATCAAGCACCACCTACTCCGCCAACATCAATAGTGATGTCCAGCAAACACTTTCGGGTAAGATCTCAACCTCGCGTAGCGATCCGACCTCGACAATGTCGCCGCCTAGCTCGAGTCCGACGCCTAACCACCAAGTGACGTCGTGGTGATCTCCATCGGATGACTAGCGGACCCCCCATCTTCGTTGACAAAGTTGCGGTCCGGACACGTCACAAGCCTAACTTTCGTCCTAAAATTGTAGCAATTCCAAGTGAGCAAACCTTCAGCAGAGCCTCACCAGCCAAGATCCGGCGAGTTTGAGTGTCAACATTGTTGGGCTTAGCCCCGCCTAGCCTAGCCACGATGAGGTTGAACCTTGCCAATCATCCTCTAGTTGGTCGGAGACCGACGATTGGCTGGAGGTAGAGCAGAGAATGGAAAGGGGAAGAAAAAAAAAAAAGAAAAGAAAAAGAAGAAAAAAAAAAAGATCGAAAAAATTATTAAATTATTAGATCGTTGGCCGGCCGACGATCGTGCAAGTAACAATAGGCCAAAATTTACCGAATGAACCGAATTGACACAATTGCAAAAAGTTTAGGATCGAATCGGAAAAAAAAAAGATTTTCAACTGAATTGGCATAATTGCAATAAGTTTAAGATTTTTTTTGGTAATTTTTCATTTCTGATCATGAAAAGATTAAAAAGAATAAGAAATGAAATTGATGGTTATATTATATCCACTGTTTGGTAAATTGCAGTAATAAAGTCAAATATTTTCACATCCTATCATATCCATTGCTTAGTATAAATAGCATATCGGTGTAAATGAACACAAAAATTGCACAACGAAGATGCTAAGAATTTCTCAAGACACTCTTATCACTTTATTAGCGACTACAACGAGCTCGGGGTTTGTGTTTTTGGCGCGTAGAATTCACTTGCAAGAGTTTATAAGGTGGAAAAAATAAATAAATAGAAAAACAAGAAGAAGAAAAGATGTCAGACAATTTCAAACCAAATAGCTCTATTTATTAGAATTAGTGTACATTCGTTTTGCTCTAGAACTTGTACGGATAACTACCTCCCGACACCAATGGAAATACTAGCAAATTGATCGAGTTAAGGGTGTACAACTAATTTATTCGGCTCTTAAAAGGACATAATAAGGAATTACTACTTGAACCAGGTGTCCGTTTCAATGTGATTCCGCTCAGGTCATATGCTGACCATCACAGTTCGGTTTGATTTAGATTTCCTGAAATTCCAAATTGAGCTGAAGTGTTGACACTTTTTAATTACATCCCAGTACCAATATCTTCTCTTATTCACGGGCAAAGATAACATTCTGACACAAATGCAAGTCTTATCGCCCAATTTATTGTATTTCGCGTCTTCCATCACTATCCCAAGTTATATCAGGTACTTTTCAATGGACTTTACTTCGAGATGGCGCATTGGTGTGAGTATTGTACCCGCAGAGAAGTTGCTTGTCCAGGGTTTCACGTTCAGTGTATGTTCGCTTACGACGCTCACTTGGATGCCATCACTTGTGTACTATGACTTTTATAAAACGTTCACTTAAATATCATAATTTTTTAATTTAGCATTTGAGTATCATAACTTTTAAAGAAATTACACCACAAGTGCCTGGCAGTGGCATTTGTAGTGAGCGGTTTTCGAAGTTATATAATTGAAGTGATCGATTGAGAATGATAAGTCTTCTAAATGAGCAGGATATGGAGTCATCACATTGTGGTGTTCTTTTCTCTGCGCATGATTTTTTCTGTCGAATATTGACAGTTCTACTCCTCTTGCAATGTTAATGACTTTTTTCACGTGAATTATCAAGCCCGAGTAAGATTGATGTCACATAATTAATTTTGAGACAAAGTTTGATCTTGACTTCCGTGATAACACGTTTATCTTTGTCTAACGTCAGTCCGCTATGATTTTATTCGTACTTTGAACAATGGGTACAAAGGTTCCCAAGTATATAATGCAATAGCGTCCGATAAAGGATGATAGACATTGAAATAGATAAGGACAATGACCAAAGGAAGCAATAGCTTTCGAAGTTGAATTTTTCTCACGCAGACCCTTATGGCCCGGGTCAAAAGTGCTTTTGCGTGACAAGACTGAACCGTAGAATATCGAACAATAAAATAAAGACTGCACAATAGGTCAAGAGTGCTTTTCCAACACGGACTCTTGTGATTTTTTGCAGTTTATATAAGTGTCGCGACCTAAAAAAAATAATTTCAGATTAATGAATTATCTTGCGAAGCACATACCGGCTCGGACGGAACTTGCGGCTCAATTTTGGGGATGCTTTGGCCATCTTCAATTGAACTGAGCTCGTTGGAGTGGCTAGTTATTTTGCCAAAAGAGGAATCTGGGAACAAACTAAAGTGGCGAATTGATAAAGCTTGGGAGAGTCTACATTAGGTTAATTATAAAAGTTAATCTGATAATCCATTAACTTAAAATTATTATTTTTAGGTCGCGACAATAAGAGAATTTTTTAGTGACCGTAAAACTAGTAGTATGCTTAAAGCTATACAAAAAAGAAGAAGCTACAATTAAATAAAATTGATATAGGATCCACTCTTTTAAGAATTTATGCTAATAATATATTTTTATTCTCATAGTCACCCAAAAACTGTCGTTCTAGTAATATCCTTTGTATAATATTTTAAAGGGTTGATGCCACAAAAAAGTCTAAATTAGAACACATGTCATAAATCTTTATCACAAAATAATTTTCTAATCACAAAAAATTCCAAATTGGTACACTCGTAATAAATTTATCCTTCATTAGTTTTCGTTAAATTGGGTTGATACAATGAAAGATCTCAAACCAATATGCTTGTGACAAAGGAGGGCAAAAATCCCAAACTGGATACTTGCAACTGTTACGTGTCATCCCACTTAGTAATTTGATGGAACAATTGAATAAAAAGAAGGGTAAATTTGTCACATGTGTATCTGTTTTGGATTTTTGACAATGAAAATTAATTTAAATTTATCATAAGTATATCAGTTTAGAATTTTTCGTTATATTAACCATATTTTAAATCCAACAAGGTCATACCTTTGACCTATGAATTTCCATCGGAGGATGCTCTTAGGATGGTTGATATGTATCTTATTAGCTTATAAATATATTCTTTTGAAAAAGATTATGCAAGACTATTACAACATTATTGCTGAGAGAAAACCCTAAAAAAGAGTGGAAACTATTTCTTTCAAACTTTGACAGACTGACCAAGGTCTACGCATGCTCTCGTCGCCACAACCTTGCCTTTTCTTCTTTTATTTTTATTATTTTAGTGTTTTTAACTTATTTTTTATTTTTTATTTTTTTATTTTTTATTTTTATTGCTAACTAGTATCCTCCGGCGAGTCACGTAGGAGCACTCAAATAATCATTAAAAATATTTGCACCAAAATGAACATCGTAGATAAATTTTGGCCCTTATGATGTTCTTCTACTTATAAATTCATAGGAGGATGATCTTTGGATGGTCAATATGTATCTTATCAGCTTACAAACATATTCTTTTGGAAAGAATATGTAGGATTATTACATCATAATTGCTGGGAGAAAACCAACAAAAAAAAAAAAAGTGGAAGATATCTCTCACTTTGACAGATTGACCAAGAACAAATAAGCCTGGTGCCCCCTTCTTCATGAAATGAATCCCCCGAGGATAGCATTGCGTACGAACTAGAGTGTAAGAATTCTTTCCCCTTCAGATTGTGCTGAAATCTGACCATCAGATTGACCATTTTCAGAAGTGCTACGGTCAAAAATTCATTTGCAAGAAACAATGTTTATCGATAAAATCCGAGCAGAAAAATAATCGATAAATCTACTAACCAGATGAGACCTTTCATGGATTAATTCTTCTCTTTATAATGAAGCAACACACGGAGACAATAACCATCACCAAGAGAACTGCCAAACGTAGCATAGAAACCACAATACGAAATGACTTCAAGATATCTCCTACCAACATCAAGCAATGCGTTTAATCCAATTTACAATTAAAACTCATGATTGTTAGCATTTCAGATTAAAATGATTTTTTCTATTAATCCCCATTGATCCATGGGTAGGCAATTTCATGCGTATCGGATAAGGCTTCTGAATGAGAGTCGTGATTCGTGAATTTAAAATCCGGAAAAACCTTAAAATTGAACCAACCATCTGTGACTGCAGTTGGTGGTGGCGGAGATGACGGAAGATTTCCCAGATTGGACTCGAAAAACGGGTACAAGTCCCATCGGAAAATGCAGCTCGGCTTTTGAACAATGCCCCCTTGTTTTCCGTGGCAACATCCTTGATAATCGTTTATGCATTCCAGCAAGCAACTCTGGCAATCAGTCCGAGACAAATCGGGGCTGCACTGCAACAAAGCGAACAGGGTCTGGTGGTTCGGCAACAGCATGCTCCCTGTGGCGAACTTGAGCTCTGACGTCCCCATCGAAGCCCTCCCTGCCAGCTCCTCGGTCAAGTTCCTCCATATCGGATCGAACTGATCCTGATCCATCTGGATGTGGCCGGTGTTATAAACCTTTGATGTCGGAAACGTCTGCTTCCTGCTGAACATAGGACGATCGGCATAACGGATGATGCACGGAGGATCTCCCCACCAGGTGGACGCAGCTTTCTGGGTCGGACACTTGATCATCAAATCTTCCGCAGCAGCGCTTACGCACTTAAAGCAAGTGTCGTTCGAAGAGTCGCCTCTGCAGAAACCCAGCGCATAAACAACGTCCGACCCTTTCCCTACCTTCCCGGAGTAGAACCCACCATTTGAAGCCATGTTGCTAGCCAGAGAAGAGAGGACAAGCTCACGGTTCTTGGCGTAATTGCTGGCGGCAACGAAGTCGCCAATGTCGTAGCAGTGTTCGGCGCCAGAGAGGCCGAACGTTGCGATGTGAAGACAGAGAAGGACGCAAGGAAGACGAAGAAGAAAAAGAGGGATTGAAGGAGGCTGTGCAGACATGGTGCGTGCTGGCTGCTTCACCTCCATTATCGAAGATGAGATGAGAAGTGTGAGTCGTCCCCTGTGGACGCCATGTTTGGAGTCTGGGGTCGAGAAAAAAACGTGGTTGATAAAGGAAGAAGACCATCACAAGAATCTTCAACTTTAGGCTGTAGATTTTTTCCAACACGGCATGGTCCATGTCAAAACGCGTTTCATAATCAATAAATTATGCCAATGCAAACGCCAAGGCTGGTTCCTTCGTAGAAAAAAAAAATTAAAAAAATATTTTTCAAAATATGATGGCTTGTGTCGCCTCAAATAAGTAGCAAATGAAAAATATTTTCATAATTGAGAAAAATTCATATCTAAACATTTTAATGATGAATGAGCATACTTTTTGTCCATTTATTTTTACAAATCATAGAAGGGATTGATTTTCAAAAAATGTTTTCTATATCAAATTCATTTTTTTGCGAAACATACCAAGTCTAAATCTGGCATTCCATGATGGTGGCTTGAAGGCTTCGTATATTTTGTAAGAGGACTGCAAAGTCTCTGGAGCAATAATTCAACATGGAAGACTTTGATATGGTCAGGAAATCACTTACCTAGCGGTTTCTTTTGTAAGCAATCTTAATGAACGAGCGAATCAAACCCAAGTATCATTTAGTAAATTGGAGCATTCAGTGATACAACAGAGGGCGAGAGAGTTGGAGAAAGAGACGAGAAATATCTTATCATGAGTAATCCTCCAAGACACGAAACTTGTCCTTTAGTTTGGATTTCTAATGAGAGTAAATTATTAAAAAAAGTCCCAAGCCTATTGCGATTATATCAATTCCGTCATAGACCTTTTTTTTTGTTGATTCAGTCCTATACATTTTGCAATTATGCCAATTCAGTCCATCAATGATTTTGGTTGGTCAGCTCTGATGTGGATGCCAGCCGGCCGGTGAGCTAATATTATAATATATATTTTTTATTTTTTATTTTGATTTTATTGTTTTCCTTTCTTCTTGTTTTTTTAGCTCTAGTCGGACGCCTAGCCACTAAGTGATGTCGTGGCAATCTCCATCGAACGACTAGTGGAACCCCATGCTGTGACGACACCCAGCGTGAAGCAACCCTCTAGTTACTTGTGCCCCACCATTGCGAGTTCCATCCTCAATGACGAAGTTGCAATCCAGACACGCCACGAGCCTAACATTTCCTTAAATTCCAGCAGTTCCAGGCGATATCTCAAACCAGCGAGCAAACCTTCAGTAGAGCCTCATCATGGTCTGGGGAGGCTGACCTTGCCAGCCCAGATCTGGCATGTCGAGTGCACCATTGTTGGGCGAAGCTTGCCTCGCAAGATCTAGGCTGGCAAGGCTCGACCTTCCTCGCCCAGCCATTGCGGGGTCAAGCCTCATTGGTTGTCCTCTGGCCAAACGTCAACCGCAACCAGTTGGAGATAGAACAGGGTAGGGCAAGGAAAAAAAAAAGATAATAAAAGAAATAAAAGAAATTTAAAAATTATTAAAATATTATGTTGTTAGCTAGCTGGCATTCACGTCGGCATCGGCAAGCCAAAATTTACCGGATGTATTAAATTGACACAGTTACAAAAGATATAGGACTGAATAGGCAAAAAAAAAAAAAAGGTTTAGGACTAAATTGGCACAATTGCAATATGTTTATGAATTTTTTGGTAATTTTTTCTTTCTAATCATGATAGGATTGAACATGATAAGAAATCAAATCCATGAATTTCACTATACCATATCTATTGTTTGGTCAATTGTAGTAATAAGGTCAAATATTTTCATATCCTTTCATGTCCATTATTTGGTATAAACTGCCTATCAGCATAAATGAACTTAAAAATTGTACAATGAAGATGATGAGAATCTATAGACACTCTTACCAATTTATTAGTGACTTCAAACGCAGAGCTTATGGTTTGTGTTTGCACGCAGAATCCAGTTGCAAGTGTGTAATGTGGAAAAACAAAAAGGTGAAAATAAAAATGAAAAGAAGAAGAAGAAGAAGAGGAGGAGGAGGAGATGTCAGACAATTTAAAACCAAGTAGCTCGATTGACTAAAATTAGTTTACATTCATTTTGCGGTAGAACTTGTACGGATAACTACCTTCCATGCCAATGGAAATACTAGCAAGCTGACGGTGTGATACTAATTTGTTCGGCTCTAAAAAGGACATAATAAGGAACTACTACCCGAATCGGGTTTTTGTTTCAATGTGGTCCAGTTCAGGTCGTACGCCGATGAGGTGAAATTCGGCAAACCCGTAAGAGCATTATACGGCAGCAAAGGAGAGAGAATGGACTTACTCAGGTCAAAATTGTAAACGATCGGCAAAAATGGACACAAGTTGGAATACGATGAAGGAACTGGCTCAGGAAGAGATCTTTCTCACTAGTGCACCTCCCACTGTTGCTCGAACCCGCTTGGATCAGCTTCCCCATCTGCTCGCTCTCCCGCCTCAACTCAGCCCCCGCCCCCTGTCGTGTAGCTGCTGCCGAGCGTGCTGTGGAGGTCCTGAGCTTGTGCTGTCCCGAAGGAGTTTCCGGCGTGCCTTGTTGCTGTCCCCTCCTTGCCACGGTACCGACAAAGGACAACCAGTGGACCTGCTGTTTATTGCCTACTGTTCGCCGTTCGGTGGGACTTCAATCACTGCTGACCGGTTCTTCGACCCACTTTTCTTGTCCTGATTCGGGTGATCCTACGGTGCTCTTCCTGTGGTTCCACCTCTTTTGTCTCTTGTCCCACTTTCTTCCTGTCTTGATTTTGGTGGTGCTATCGGAATGAGCTTGCTTTGACGATCCCGACGTCTTGCTGTTACCATGGGAAGCTATTAGGCGTCACCAAGCCTACTGGTCATCGTCGTCTGTCCCGAAGACGCAAGAAAATTGTCAACTAGCTGGTCCAACTGCCACAATCAGTGCCACCCGAAGAGCAGAAGTGAAGCCGGAGTTACAGCCGTTTCTCCCTCGTTGCACGTCCAAGGAGCTCCACAGGCGAACCAAGCACGAGTCCTAGCTGACCATCCAAGCGGCTCCTAGCTCGAGGTGCAATTTTGGTTCAAAATTCAAATTGGGAAGGTGAATTTTGCAACAAGGTAAATTTCATATCTTGAAATTTTAATATTTTCACTTGCATATCTTGCTATATTTTATATATCTTGCATGAAAGCGCATATTTTTTTTCAAAATACAAGTTGATTAGTAAAATTTCTTTCCTAAATTGCAATATAAATAGCACCAACATCGGCACGCGACACGACACGACACGACACGACACATCGACACGTCATTTTTTAGTTGGGGACACGGTGGTATTAAGTATATATTTTTATATATACAAGATAAACTATTATTTTTATTATTTTAAAAATGAAGAATTTACCAAAAAAAAGGCTGTTATATTAAAAAAGATATTTTCAACCAAGGGTAGTCTCGTAAATTTGATACCATTCAGCCTAGGAAAAAAATAAAATAAAAAGAAAACTAAATTACTTAGATCGAAAAAATATTGAATGTTCCCGAAGTGACTGCACCTAGACCTCTGCTGCTCTGCACTCCCCTCCACTGTAGACTAAACCAAGACTCAATGCTCTCCTCTTTCCTCTATCATCTTGCGTCCTTCTCCTCCCCTACTTTCTCTTTACTTTTTGAAAATATCTCACCTCTCTCTCTCTCTCTCTCTCTCTCTCTCTCTCTCTCTCTCTCTCTCCTTCCTTTCGAGAAATATGTCCTCTTCCGCTTCATCAGTACAAGATCAACGCCGCCTCCCTCTTCGAGAAGACCCTCGACGCGCTCAAAGTCATCAAAGAGGTGGACAGGATGGCCGACAGCACCACCATCTTCGACGCCATGCGAGAGGCATACCATAGTGTCGCCATGGAGCGGACCGTCGAGCTCACCCTCTCCCGTTTCCCTCTTACTCTCCTCTCCTCCCGAGTTCTAGATTTGCGCTTTCCCCACCCAACTCGCGTGTCCGCAGTGTGTCGCTACCTTTGATGACATGTCGGACCTCCGACACGCGTTGACCGCATGTTGGAAGCATGTCAGGGCATGTCGGACACGTGTCCGTGTTCAACACCGACACGTCGACCTACTCGATTTGTCGGTGCTACACAGACTACAACTTGCCACACGATCGAGAAAGTCCATCTTTAATATTATTGATGGAATACTCGATTAGATAAAGATTTGGGTTCAATTGTTAATTGAAAGATTACGAATTAAAGATTGACTCAAATATTCGCGAAATACTTCAAAATTTGATTGATATATCCATTTTCTTGATTGAATTCATTGGCATATTCACTTTTCTCTTTTGATTTGGATTACTTGATTGTCGTATTTTTTAGAATATATCCGTTGCATGATGTAATATCGAAAATTCTAAAACAGATTGCATTCATTCATCTTCCGTAGTTGAAAATTGCATATCTCAAAAATTGCATCATGTAGATAATCGCATATCTAATTTTCTTTTTGGTAAAATATTTAGGTTAGATCGCATTCTAGGATAGAAATTTCATGTTTAAATAGAATTTTATGATGACATAATTTATCTTTAATATATTGGGTTTAGGTCAATGTAAACTCTTAAATATGCAAGATAAAAATTGTTTTGGCATAGTTCTATTTTAGGAAATAAATTCATCCGAAAATTTAAAAAAAAAATCATTCATATATGCCATGTCATCCTTGCCACATCAAGTCATCTATGCCTTGTCATCATTGCCATGCCATGTATCATTTCTTGTCATGTCATATTAGGCTGCATGTTAGCTTAAATCACTTATTAGATTGCATGTCTAGGTTTTAATTAATTAACACCTCACGTACATAATTTAATTAAACCATGGTCTCACTTATACATTCATTTAATTAATTCACATGTTATGGAGTTAATTTTTATGTGCATGTTTAGATTAGTCTTGCCTTTAATTCATGTCATTGCATCCTAGAATAATTTCATGCATCACATATAGTATAATATTTTATGCATTCATGTAAAAATAATAATAATAATAATTTGAGTGGCGCATGCTCCCTTGCTTATAATGATTTATGGATGTTTCATGAGTTGATTGTACACCCACATGATAACCTTTGTTAGTGATTTGGGTTAAAATCAATTAGAATAATCTGGCGTAATCAAGCATCCGAGCTCTTAATCTCTAGTTCGCGGGAATAAAATAGTTCTCCCGCTATTTTATTTAGGTTTCTAATCGAGCTACCATAAATGATTAGTGGCGACTCCAATTTAAAAAATATTTGCATTGTTAATTAATTTGAACCATAAGCTGTGATTTGGTATGGACTTGAGAGAGTCCGAGTTAGGTTAGTTAACTAATTAACCCGATAATCTACTAACCTGAAATTTTAGGTCACGACACTTAGTCCCATCCCAATACTAATATCTTCTCTTACTCATGGGCGAAGATATCATTCCGGTACAAATGCGAGTCTTATCACACAATTTATAGTAGTTTGTGTCTTCCATCTCTAACTCGATTAATATCGGTTCCTTTCCAATGGACTTTACTTCGAGATGGTGAATTGGTGTGATTATTGCACCACGGAGAAGTTGCTTGTCCAGGGTTTCATCGAGTGGTGTATGTTCATTTGCGGTGCTCACTTAAGTAGTATGACTTTTATAAAACGCCCACTTAAATTTCATAACTTTGTAGTCAATCCTTCACTGCCATAAATTTAAAGAAATTGCACCCCAAGTGCCCAATAGTGACATTTGTGGTGAGCGGTTTTCAAAAGTTACGAAACTGAAGTAATCAATTCATAATGATAAGTCTTCTAAATGAGCAGGGTATGGAGTCATGATACTTGTGGTGTTTTTTTCTTTGCACATGACCCGTTCTATCGAATATCGACATTTCAACTCCTCTTGCAATGTTAATGACTTTTTTCATGTGAATTATCAAGCCCGAATAAGATTGTTACACATAATTAATTTGTGATGGCATTTGATCTTGACTTCTGTGATAAGGCCTTTATCTTTGTCTAACGTCAGTCCCCTACGATTTCATGTGTACTTTGAAAATTGGTATAAAGGTTCCCAAGTATATAATGTAATATCGGGACAATGACCAAAGGAAGCAATAGCTTTCAAAGTTGAATTTTTCCAACACGGACTCTTATGGCCCAGGTCAAGAGTGCTTTTGTGTGACAAGACTGAACCGTAGAACATAGCCAATAAAATAAAGACTGAGCCGTGGGTCAAGAGTATTTTTCCAACACGGACTCTTGTGATTTTTTGTGGTTTATATAAGAGAATTCTTTAGTGACAGTAAGATTAACAGTATGTTTAAGACTATAAAAAAATAAGTCTAATTGATGTAGGATCCACACTTTTAAAAATTTATAACTCACAATATATTATTATTCTCACAATCACCCAAACACTATTATACTAGCAAAACGCTTTGTATAATATTTTAAAGGGTTGATGTCACGAGAAAATCTAAATTGGCACATATGCAATAAATTTTTATCTCAAATTAATTTTTTAATCATAAAAAACTTCAAATTGGTACACTTGTGATAAATTTACCCTCCCGTTAGTTTTTGTTAAGTTGGGTTGATACAATGAAAAATCCCAAATTAGTACACTTGTCACAAAGGAGGGTAAAAACCCCAAACCGGGATACTTGCAATCGTGACGTGCCATCCAACTCGGTAATTTGATGGTACAATTTAACAAAAATAAAGGGTAAACTTATCACATATGTATTAATTTTGGATTTTTAACGGTGAAAAAATTAGTTTAAATTTGTCATAAGTATATCAATTTAGAAGTTTTCACGATATTAATCATTTTTTAGATCCAATAGGGTAGTAAAAAAAGTACCTTTGACCTGTGAATTTACATCGGAGGAGGATGATCTTAGAATGATCGATATGTATCTTTTCGGTTTATAAATCTATTCTTTTGAAAAGAATATGTAGGACTATTACATCATTATTGCCGGGAGAAAACCCTAAAAAAGAGTGGAAACTATTTCCGACTTTGACGGATTCACCAAGAGCAAATAAGCCTAGCGAGTAACAAGAATTCTTTCCCCTTCTTCCTAAAATGAATCCTTCGGGGTTAGCATTGGGTGCGAGCTCGAGCATAAGAATTCTTTCCCCTTCTCCAAGCAATACCCGGGGAGCTTAATCAGATTTTTGTGCTAAAGTCCGAACATCGGAGTGACCATTTTCAAAAGTGCCCCACAGTCAAATTTTCATTTGCAACAAACAAAGTTTATCTATAGAATCCGATCAGAAAAAATAACCAACAAATTTACTAACCAAATGAGACCTTCCATGTGTTAATTCTTCTCCTTCTAATAAAGCAACACACGGGACCATCATGAAGAAAACTGTTGAAAGTATCACAGCAACCACAATGCCAAATGACTTCAAGATACTACCTGCTAACATCAAACAATGCGTTTAATCCAATTTACAATTGAAACTCATGATTATTAGCATTTTGGATTAAAATAATTATTTCCACTAATCCCCATTAATAGATGGATAGGCAATTTCTTTTGCATCGAATAAGACTTCTCAATGAGAGTTGTGATTCATGAATTTAAAATCAGCAGAAACCTCAAAATTGAACCAACCATCGGTGACTGCAGTTGATGGTGGTGGAGATGACGAAGGATTTTCCCAATTGGACTCGAAAAATGGGTGCAAGTCCCATTGGAAAATGCAGCTCGGCTTTCGAACAGCACCACATTGACATCTGTGCAACACCCTTGATAATCATTTATACATTCTAACAGCAACCAATCAATCGAGACAAGTGGGCGCAAAGAACAGATTGAGGTTGCAACACCGTGCCCCAAGCTGAGCGGATAGCCCATCGGCCCGCGCAAGCCGGCAAGTTCTTCCATAGGGTCGAATATTCATCCACCGGATGTGGGTGGTGTTATAAAGCATTAACGCCGAAAACGCCTGCTTCCTACTAAACATTGGATGATCAACATAACGGATGATGCACGGAGGATTTCCGGTCCCCTTGGTGGATGAGCTTTGGGTGACACTTATCATCAAACGTCAGCTGTAGAGGTTATACACTTGAAGCAAGTGTTGTTCGACGAATCACCTCTGTAGAAATCGTGCTCGTAAACAATGTTCGAGCCCTTCCTGCCTCAGGAACCCCGCTGCATGTTTCTAGCCAAGAAGGAACAAGCCACGTGCTGGCGAAGCGGAAGTTGCCAATGTCGTAGGTTAGGTGGAGAGGTCGAACATTAGGATGAAAAAAGGAAGAAGGAAGCAAGAAAAAAGAAGGATTGAAGGAGAAAACATGGTGTTTCGTGGGCTTTAGCTCCATTGTGGAAGATGAGACGTATAACGCCTCGAGGTCATGGTTGATGACACCAGAAAAGGTAGAGAAGTAGAGGTAACACAGTAAGGAACAAGGAAGGATACTTCACCCGTAGGAATCCCCTAAGGATAAGAGTAGAAACAAGGAATCCTTCTTGTGAACAAGCCAAAGGCTCAATTGATTCATCAATCAAAACAAGCCTACCATTCTCTTCATCGTAGCATCCTTATATACAACAGGACAACCCCCAAGCTGAGAATGAGACTCAACAATGTAAAATAGCACATTCATCTCCTTCCTTGAGTGTTCTCCTTGTACTGAGAGTTACCGATCAAATTAGCGATATAAGTTTAATTTTACCAACAATCAGTATTATTACTGAACCTTACCGATGCTTCTGAAACCTAACCGACACTTCCTAAGTTCAACATTTGGTATCGAGCCTAAGTTTGGAGACCATTTTTGTGAGCAAGTGATTAAAATCGAAGAATGCCAAACTACCAATACAGGGATTGTGATTGATTGGTTTGGGACCAAACTTAACGGGTGTAGTGTCGGGCATTATATCCAAGTCAGATAGCAGATATTTCAAGTTCAATGAACGGTGTCGAGAAGCTTAACAACTCCAATTATAATAATTGGAGTACCCGCACGCAGTTTTACTTGCAGGGACATGACTTGTGGGATATTGTTGATGCCGGCAACACCACACCAACTACGAATGATTGGGAGTTAAGGAGATGGAACATCAAAGCGGGTAAAGCTCTTTACACTCTGTTGACGTGAAGAAAGCAACACATCAAAAGTGCATAAACTCCAAAGGAGGCATGTGATAACTTGGCAACACTTTTCATGAGGTCAAATGATGCCAAGTTACAAAGGTTGAAGAATGAACTGCTGTCGATGTCGTAACAAAATATGATGGTGATTCAATAGTTCTCTAAAGTTAAATCTATTTGTAATGAAATTTCAAAGTTGGATCATGAGAATGCCGTCTCTGAGACAAGAATGAGAAGAATTATCATTCATGGGTTAAGACCAAAGTATAATGGTATTGTTACGGCCACCTATGGATGGGCAAATGTGCCAACTTTGACTGAGTTAGAGAATTTATTGGCCAACCAAGAGACTTTAGATAGACAAATGTCTAAGGTCTCGATCAAGGAAGACGAAAGTGCCCTATTCAATAATAAAAGAGGGTGCAAAAATCAGAGGAGAACTTATGCGAGGTAAAGAGATAGTCAACAAAGGAAAAGTCATGGAAAATGGCAAAAGCGACCATAAGGAATGAGCCATTAGCCGGAGAGAGCTTGGCAAAACCGCGACAAAGATAGCGATGAAGATACAAAACAGATGATATTTCATCTGCGGCAAAGTCGGTCATTTTGCCGGAGATTATCGAGTTAAAAGAGTTTAAGGAAATGTTGTAGCATCTAAAAAGAATTATAGCGAAGAGGAGTGGGATTGCCAAGCTTCTATTGCCATAAAGGAGTAAGAGAGCTCACGGCTATTACTGCTATCGAATTAAAATATGCGATGGCTCTCATCACGATAAGTCATAAATCTATCAATCATGATGTTGATTGGACAGTTGATTCGGGGTGTTCAAATATATGACCGAAGATCAAGGCAAACTAACAAATATGATTGAGTATATCAGTAGACGAGTAGTTATTTGTGTAGATAACTCAAGGTTGTTGATTACTCATGTCGGCTAAGTAGCGATATCACCCCGATTTGGTCACATCAGATTAAATTGAAAAATGTGTATCAAGTTCCCGGGATGAAGACAAGTCTATTATCCGTGTCACAATTCACAGACACAGGAAACTATGTGGTGTTTGGTCCACAAGACATTAAGGTGTATCGTAGTATGGAGCCCACTAGCATACCAATCATAGAGGGGCATTGACTCGAGTCCCTCTACGTAATGTCAGCATAGATGTTATATGTGGACAAAACTCAAAAGATTGATACACCCGACTTGTGGCATGCACAACTCGGCCATGTAAGCTACCATAAGTTGAAGATAATGATGAAGAAGGATATGTGGTCTCCCTCACATGGAAGCTTAAGAAGACGTAATTTGTACCGGATGCTAGTTTGAAAAGGTACATCAGCTTCCATATGAGGAGTCCACACTCGCAACTAATATACCTCTCGAGCTCATCCACTAAAATGTATTTGATCCGATGAAGCAATCATCCGTCGGAGGATTAAAGTACATGATAATATGCTTTGATGATTTTTCCAGGTACGTTTGGATTGACTTTATGAAAGAAAAATCAAAGGCATTTAACAAATTTAGGAGTTTAAGACAAAAATTGAAAGCAAGGTAGGCAGGAAAATATGTTGCTTTCGTTATGATAATAGGGGAGAATGTACTTCGTATGAATTCACAAAGTATCTGCCAAATTGCAAGATGTGCCGATAGTTTACCTATTCGTATATGTTACAGCAAAATGGAGTTGCCAAAAGAAAGAATCAGCATTTGGCGGAGATTTACGGGAGCATCTTACATGCAAAGAATGTTCCACCAAAATTTCGGATTGAATGTATGAAGATAGTGACGTATGTAATCAATAGACTACCTCAAGCAAGGCTTGGCTCTATGTCACCATATGAGAAGCTATGGAATTACAAGCCCATGGTAAGTCCTTTTAAAGTATTTGGATGTGTTTGCTATGCATTTGTGCCGGACCTTCTACGAGCAAATTCGATAAAAAGGCAATTTGTTGCATATTTGTGGGCTACGATGACCCATCAAAAAAGATTGAAGTGTTGTGATCCTACACCCGGGAGATGTTACACTTCCCGAAATGTGGTGTTCGACAAACTTATCATGGTGTTCATCACACACCTTCTAAATTACCAAATTCAAAGCAAAGGGAATAAGAAGTTCATGAAAGAATGAAAGAATTTGATGAGAACCAGTTAATTGAAGGAGAAAATAAATCGGTAGCTGAAAGAGAAAAAGTCGCAGCATTATCACCAGAAAAAGTCAAAGAACCCAAGGCAAACCGGTGTATGTCCGAGAACGATAGAAGAGCTTCAACTATGTCGGATAAAAGAATATGAAGAGTAGGAACCTCAACTTTGGACATCAACAAGGCAGAGAAAACCAAATCCCAAATATGCAAATGTGGCATTAACTAAAGATGTCGGAGTGATCCAGCCATCTACTTACGAGGAAGCCTCACATAGGCTAGAATGGAGAAAGGCCATGGAAGAAGAATTTCAAGCACTAAGGAAGAACGAGACGTGGGATTTGATGCCAAATCCTAAAGAGGTATGTCCTATATCTTGCAAGTGCCTTTATAAAAGTAAAACTCAACCAGATAGGTCGATAGAATGATATAAGGCAAGATTGGTTGCACAAGGATTCTCTCTAAAATATGGTCTAGATTACGATGAGACCTTCAGCCCATAGAGCAAAGGTTACTACAATTCAAGTCCTATTAGCACTTGCGAGTAAGCAAGTCATGGAAATTTGGCAAATGGATGTGAAGAACACTTTCCCGCATGGAGAACTAGATCAAGATAAATACATGGAGCAACTCTATGGTTTCAAGAGTAAGGCCCATCCAAGTCATATTTGCAAGGTAAAGAAAACTCTCTATGGCTTAATGCAACCCCCAAGGGCATAGCACGAGAAGATTGGTGAATTCTTGGTGCAAAGTGGTTACTTAGTAGCACCAGCAAACTCAAACTTGTTTGTGAAGGCGGAAGATGGTAAGCTTGCAATTGTATTAGTTTAGATGGATGATCTAATCATCATTGGAAATGATGAAGAAGAGATGTATCAAATTAGAGACAATCTCTACGTGAGGTTTCAGATGAAAGAGCTTGGAGAATTGAAACATCTTGTAGGACTCGAGGTTGAAAAAACCAAGAATGAACTATTCCTATGTCAGCAAAAGTATACACGACATCTCCTAGAAAAGTTTGGGATGCATGATTGCAAACCTGTATCTACTCCAATGGATGGAAATGTAAAACTATGTGCAGCTAAAGGGCAAGAACTAGAAAACTCAACTATGTACATGCAATTGGTGGGTAGTCTTATTTACTTAACAACAACACGGCTCGACATTGCCTTCGCGATGGGAGAAGCAAATCAATTTATGGAGAAACCACGGAAGTTTCACTTTGATGCGATCAAGCACAAACTAAGATATGTAATAGGTACATTTGACATTGGGCTCTTATATAAGAAAGAAGCATCGTGTCAATTAGTAGGCCATTACGATGTTGACTTTGCTGGAGATCGTGATACACGAGACGGTCAACTACTGTGTACAAGTTTAGTGGTGTTCTAGTGCGATAAAAGACAGCCGACCGTGTCATTATCTACTACATAATTTGAGTATAAAGCAACAAAGCCCGAGCTTCCTCTGCCGCGAACCGCCGACCTCATGCCAACTCGTCGCCCAGCCACCATCATCCGCCTCTTCCTCCGTCGTCGGTCGCCGCTAGCCGAGCTCGGCCCACCTTGAGCAACAAGGACCCGGTCGACCACCGCACCCTCGGCCGCGCGACCGGATCCATGCCCCATCCTGTGCCGCCCGACCCGAGCCCTCTTCTTACCCGACCCCCTAGCCACCACCGAGACTCACCGGATCTAGGTGTCTCGGCCGCCGGAATCGTAGCCCCGCCGTCGTCTCGAGAGCGTGGAGTCGAGATTTCCGTTCGGCGTGAACAGTGCCTATGAATAGTACCGGGTGAACAGTGTTCGGTGAAACGTACCGGGGTGAACAGTGCTGATAAAGAGTACGGGATGAACAGTTCTCTTGAACAAGACCGGTGAACAGCCCCCCATGAACAGTATTCGGCTCAATCGGAAAGTCTAGTGCCCGAGCTATTTTAAATTATGAGTTAGCCCCTAACTCTTGGTTAGGACGCTAATTGCGTTCGGATTAGTTTAATTAGCTAATTAGGATGTTTATGTAAATTAATTATGGTCGGGCTAGATAGAAATATGGTTTAGGCTAAATGACCGTAATTAGTTACGATTAATCAATTAGCTAAGTTGTCTATGGCTAATTGATGAGTAAAATGGATTGATTTGATTGATTGCATTGATTGGTCGCGAGCGAACGATAGGTTAGAGACGAGTGCGCAATTGGAAATTGAAATTGGAATTAATAATCGATTGGCTGCAATTGATTAATTGGTTTATGAATTGTTGGTGTGAATGCCGGTTTAGGCTGTTGATTGCCGTGGGGGTCCGATTAGAGGTTAATCGCCCCAAATTGCCTAGTGTATCGATCGATGTTGCATGAAAACGGCCTTGGGCCAAGTATTTGAACATGCGAGTATGAGCATTCAACCTAAATCCAAGAAATGAACCGGCTGGTTGTTGAAGTGCACGAGTGGTCACACAATGGGATAATTTCGACGATCATTGTCTTCTGATCGATCGATCTTGGCAATCATTGTCTTCCGGTTGCTGGATGCGCATCGATTATTGTCTTCCGGCTGTACGTTTGCCGGTCGCAGCTTGTGATAGGCCGAAGCCTTTTAAGGATTCATGTTAGCTCCGTGCCGTGTCGACAGTCATTGTCTTACGGTTGGTCGAACGGAGTCACATGAACTATCAGAAGCCGTCGGCGAAAGTAAGGGACGATGCCCGGTCCGCGAGAAGAGCATCAACTAACTAGTATGCTGGCACCAACCGACTAGTGTGGGGGACCTACGGGTCGGTTCTGATAATAAATGGATTATGTGTGGTGTCTTATGCATGCAAGTGCTGTGATACTTTGTAATGGGTTGAATTGGTTTGGTTGGTTGACCGTTGAGTCGAGTCCGTATTATATTATGTGTAGCCTGGAGGGTAAGCTTGCATGTGATTGAAATATCTGCTATGTATTGTTATGACTGTTTATTAGGGTGTCTGAGTGAATCAACATCCTAACCGGGCTTAGGCATTGGCTCACCGAGATTAATTTCTCACTTCGTCATAGTTAACATTTTCAGGCAGTAATGAAGGCCGTGGACGTTGAATCTGGAGGATTGTGGTAGGATTTTTGAGAGTAGATGAGAGATTAATCTTACCCCACCTTGTGTCTTTTTTAGGTCCTAATGAGCCCCCTCGAAATATGGGGTTGTACGTATTTTTACTGTAGCTCGGTAGGGTTAAATTTTATCTACTCTAGCTGTTGAATGAGATCGTATTTTGTGAAATGACGGTGTTAATTTTCCTACTGTACTATCCCGCTGTTGTTGTTGTCATGCGGGAGAGTTACATATTCTGCATGCGTCGTAAATTCATAGGTTGATAGCCTATCTAGGATGCTATCATTCATGACCTGAGGCGAGTAAGGTAGGGATGTCGCGAGCTCGAGAGTCGGGGCGTGACAGATGTGATGGTTATTAGATCAAGTGAGAGCAAACCTCGAATGTATGTCGCAATTTTTTTTTCCTTACGTTGCGACAATTCATACAAAAATTATGAGGAAAGACATGTGATTACGACCGGATACAATCGGAGAATCGATAGAAATGGTTCAATAATGGTAAATTATCTTCTCAATTCCCTCATCTAATAAAAATCGCAAATGTTTGCACACAGAATCGATGAATTTGTGGACTACCGCTGGCACTAAATTGCGTACAATTCCAAAATTTGATATAGGTTAGCTGCAGATGGCATGAATCCTCATGTCTTTTATCATACCTATTGAATTTTGTATTAGCAAGTTGTTCTAGCTATTCATGTCTTTACACAAGTAGAGTAAGGCATGACCTTTTGAGAGTATCTTTCACTTCCAACAGTCTATGAGTCTGGATTAAATTCCAGGCCAACGAAGCCATATAACTCCCCAGTAATCTAGAGGAAGAATTAAATCATGAGAATGTCATTTTGATGATCTGAAAACCATGACATAACACAAAAATTAGTGCGCAGCGCATGCCGATCTCCCATTTTTCAAGGCTACCGAGGACATGGCTCGGTCAGAGAGACCTCATTTTTTGAGACCCTAGATACCCTCGAACTATAATCGTGCGTAGATGACATATCTGATTCAGCGCCCCTGTGGATGAAGAATGCAGGTCGCGACGGCACTTGGAGAGTGACCGAGTGGCTGTTAAGCATCAGAAGGACCGAGGCCATCGTTGGCCGGTTAGCCATGTTTTCTTGGACACATAGTAGACCAATGTGGATGCACCTTGCAATTTCGGTACTTGAAACAGAAGTTAAAGAGGAATCGATGATGTTTGATATTGTTCCATCCCTCCAACTCTTCCAGACCTGCGAACATTTCACAAACATTGAACTGATTGATCTCCGAAACCTTATGTGAAATGAGAAGGTACGATCTTATACTCACATAGCTTATAAGGGCCTCCGTGTCATCGCCTATGCGGAAAAGATTGTTCCTCTGACCACTCACAATCTCCAAAGCGAGCACTCCGAAACTGAAGACATCAGACTTGACCGAAAAGTTTCCGTGCATCGCATACTCTGGCGCCATATATCCACTGTGCATCACAATAAGTCCATCATATTAGCTTTACAGTTTGTCTTGGTTCTATCCGTAAGCACTCTAGGATGTTGTGGCACTTACTAGGTCCCTACGATCCGGTTTGTCTCAGCCTGAGTTTGGTCCATCTCAAACAGCCTTGCCATACCGAAATCCGATATCTTAGGATTCATATCCAAGTCCAACAAAATGTTGCTGGCTTTGAGGTCCCGATGGATGATCCGAAGTCGAGAGTCTTCATGTAGGTAAAGCAGCCCTCGAGCAACACCCATTATTATCTTGTGACGCCTATCCCAATCGAGATTTGCACGCTTCAAGGAATCTACGCATTTTGGTAAGTTCACATTCAATAAGATGTCCCTTAATCATTTCAGGAGGATCTGAAATCAGGCATGACAAGCAGAGAAACATACCAAATATGAACTGATCGAGGCTCGAATTAGGCACAAACTCGTAAATGAGAAGCCTTTCAACTCCTTCTAGACAGAAACCTAGGAGCCTAACCAAGTTCCTATGTTGTAGCTTAGCTAGTAACATCACCTCGTTCTTAAATTCTACTTCTCCTTGGTCGGAATTCCGTGACAGCCGTTTCACCGCGATTTCCTGTCCATTGGAGAGCTGACCCTAGAATTTCATCAAAGTAGGTCCTCTTGAGTATCAATTGGCACATTGAAGCATTTCGAAGAGGTTCAATTGTTGTCATCAATGACTCTTGTGTTGCTTAAATTTCGAATACGAGAGATTAGAGGATGAGATTTGTTAATTGTTACCATATAAACAGCACCAAAACCACCTTGTCCAAGCTTCTTGGTATTAGAGAAGTTATCCGTGGCCGCTCTGATAGTAGCGAAATCAAATTGCAGCGACTCTGCCGTGCTAATTTCATCCTCAACTTCACCTAGAAAGAGAAAAACACAGTCACTCAGGCTAACATCATTGTACTAATATCAGTTTTCATAATGGAAAGGTTTAGAAACTTTTAGCATACAGGTCACTAAGTGTCGAAAGCAATGCAGATCTTGCTATTTTACTGGTCTAAAAGCATAAGTAATTAGTCAACTTCCATGATTTTTTGAACCTCATAAACAGTTGATATTCTAGTTCAAATTGATAGAGACTAACCGTCAACTCTTTGTCTGGGCTGCTGCTTCTTCCTTTTCACTATCAGGAGTACGACGAAGCCTACAAGGAGTATTGCAGAAACACTTGTTGCGACTGCAATGATCACAGTCCTCGTCGAATTGCTCTTTCCACCTGCAGGAGCAAAGGCACATCATGTTGATGCTCACCACGCCATTCTTTGATAACTCACAAATCTTAATAGTCTCTAGGGATAATGATACAAATGGTTCCTGAACTTTGGGTCATAGAGTTCGGCTCTTGAACTTTTAAGTTGTTCAATATGATCCTGAACTTTAGCTCAATGTACAATCTGGTCCATAAAGTTTTCACTTGTTCAATGTGGTCCATGAATGATATGAAAATGTGTGATATTGTCCTTACAATAATTCAAGACCGGCAACAACATTAAGTAGTTTCATAGAGTTTAGGGATTAAATTGAAGATGTACCAAAAGTTCAGGGATCTCATTAAACAATTTTATACAAAGACCACATTGCAAATTAGACCAAAGTTCAGGATCCACAATGAATAAATTAAAAGTTTATAAACCACATTGCACAGTGGGCAAAAGTTCAAGGTGTTGGGATATGGTTCATACTCTTAATCGATAGGCAAGCATGGGAGTCCCACTCCCCGGTGAGATAGGATAAACCTTTATGTCTCACTTTCTCTTTCTTGCATTTACTTTCTATTTCATTGTTATTGTGAGCCTAATCCTAACACAGGACCATTTATATCAGTTTCCCTGCTCTCTATTAGATGCTTCTGTGTGCACATGGGGAACCAATATATACATGAGGACCACCAGCAAGAAGGATAAAAGGAAACGTAATAGATTAATTACCCCTTTTGTCCTTCTATTAAGCTTTTTTTTTTTTTTTTGCTTTTCCATTCCCCTGTTTCTTTTTTTGTCAAATCCATACCCCTGTTAGCCCCTGTTATGACATCACATTTTGGATACATTCCCCTGTTATTCAAATAGATTTGTTAGAAACTTGTTGTTTGATGAGGCACAAAGTTTCCTTACCTCTGATTCTTTTATGTCTCCTATCATGCATCCATAAGTTGTAATTCAATGAGGTGGCTACCATAGTTGATTATTAGCCATATAGATGCTTCAAAGATAGACATACATTACCTTCTTTTGCCGAAAATATAGACCAATCGATACCTTCGTTCTTGCAATGAAGTACTTATCCAACTCCGACCGAGAACAAATTGCACGATCTATAGAGCATATACCGATAAAGAAGAATTGCATGGTCTATAGAGCATGTAGATTAAGCTGATTTGAACGTTTCATCATGTGAATCTCGTACGGAACACGTATAATTAGTACTTCAGATGATCTTAATCCACTTGGATTGTAGGAAAAAAAAAGCCATGTACCTAACTCCTAAACAAGAGCCAATTGTACCTGGTGGTGAAGGGGGCGCATCTGCCTCCCGTGGGGGCGCAGCGGGCGGCGGCGGTGGAAGTGGCTCACCAACCGGGTCGAAGAACTGATCATTGGTCTCATACCGTATCCGGCAACTCGGAGCCATGATATTCACTCCCATCTTCCCGACACAGCAAAGCACAAGCCTCTGGAAAACTGTCGCCAGGCAGTTGTTGCAGTTCTTCTCTGTCAAGTCCGGCGTGCACTGCTCCATCGCATAGATCCTGTATAAACCCACCGATGCGTCCCCCGTTGCGTACTTCCTCAGCGAGCCGCCGCCTGCCGCCTCGGCTTGCAGACCATCCAGCAGGCTCCTTAGTGCCGTGTTGTACGTGTCCGGGCTCGTGACATCGTTCACGTTGGACAACTGGTAGCCAGGGTCGGTTGTGACTGTGCTGAAGATCGAGGCATTAGAGTACCGGACGGTGCAGTTCTTGCTGTAGAGGACCGCTTGCTTCTGGAGGGGGCAGAGGCGGCGGATGTCGGAGGCCGAGGCATCAAGGCAGGTGCGGCAGCTCTCGGCGGTGAGGTCGCCGTGGCAGGAGCCAATGACGTAGAGGGTTTGGGAGGTGCCGGAGACGGCGGAGGAGGCATTGAAGAAGCCGTAGGTGAGGGACAAGGACTTGGTGGTGGAGATGGAGGAGAGGAGGGTGGTGAGGGCGGCTTGGTAAGTGCTGTCGGCGGTGAAGTTGCCGGTCGAACCACAGTAGGGCTTTGGGAAAAATTGGGCGTTTATGGTGGAAGCAAGCATGAGAAGAAGCAAGAGAGCGAGATTTGGAGGATCCATTTTTTTTTTCCTTCGTTTCTTTTGGGACTTTCGGGTCTTTCTTAGATTAATGCCGATAGGCTCCTGTACAAATTGCGTCGTCCAAGTCAGTTCCGTCTACGACTTCTATTTCGGGGTGGGGGTTGCGGCGGCTTGAATTTAGTTGCAGAGATTCAATTAATCTCTCTCAAATTTGATAGAACACATAATAAATAGATAATAGCTCGGCACATGTTACTATATGTATTAACTTTTGCAATTACATGTACTTTACACGCAATGCAACGACTTGATCAGACCCTTTTTGAAAAGTGGCTTTAAAAAATTACTTTACAGGAAAATAGTAATATTTTTTTGTGCGTGGCTGAGACCTAAAAATAAAATGAAACGTTCTTTCAGCTCCATTGCCGAAGATGAGACGAATTAGTCGTCCTCTGTGGAGGCCGTGGTTGGAGTTTGGTAATGCCCGGAGAAAAAGAAGGGGTTGATAGAGATTGAAGTAGGTGCGGACAATAAAGGAAGAAGTCCACTACAAGAATCTTCAAACTTTTAGGCTGTAGATTTTTCCAACACAGGGCGTGATGGCCCACGCCAAAGCGCGTTTCATAATCAAGACATTTTGCCAACGCAAATGCGAAGGTCCGTTTGTTTCGTGGGAAAAAAAAATCGATTTAAAAAATATTTTACAAAAAATGATTGCATATATTGCTTGAAATAATTAGCAAATAAGAATGTTTTCATTACCAATAACGATTTATGTGTAAATATTTTTGTAAATAATAAGAATACATTTTGCCTGTTTATTTTTACAAATCATAGAAGCTAATGATTTTCGAAAAATGTTTTCTACATCGTTCATTTGTTTTTTCCAAACAAACGGAGGCCTGACATTCCATGATGGGGGCTTGAATGGAGCGGGCTACTATTCCACAAAGGCGAGGTCACACTCACAGAGGCTAAAGTTGCACGTAGGAGCATTGCGTGCATATAATTTTAAGGAACTTTGGCACTGCGGCGAGCTGCGCCGATTTGCTTGTCGATCTCGGATCTCTGGGTCACAAATGGAGAGTAGATCATGGATTTGGAGGCCCTTCGATCTCGCCAACGCCCAGTCGCCCAAATGGCGTCGTGGGCATGCCTGAGAATTTGCAAATCAAAACAAATTGCTCAATCCGTTGCTTCTTATCATCATACTCACTGTGTTGTTACCTTTTGTAGGTAATTTACCATGGGCTCCCCACGTTTGTTTTTTTTTTTTTTTCTGACCAAAAAAAAAAAAAAAAAAAAAATTCTTGTTCACGCCTACGTTTGCTTAGCCAGACCCGGTGGTCAGCACCACCAGAGAAATAGAGAGAGAGAGAGGGAGAGAGAGAGTCTGTGTTTGTTGCTGATGGTGGGTTAAGGTGATGGTGATGATGGTGGTTGGAAAGGCTGCGTTGGTGGTGACGGCGCTGGTGGTGGAGAGTCTCAGGTGAGGCACGATGATGGTGGATTAAAGGTGATGGTGATGATACGGATTTCACAATTCCATACAATGCGTTACAAAGGCCCCGCATCTTCTGATCCTGATTTCGCCATTCCATACAATGCTAGTCGTCTCCGCGGTTACATGATTCAATTCCATAAAGATTGGGCATCTCATGATCATACTTGTTCGGCCTGTGATGTACATCGAGTTGATGTTCATGATATATAGCGCATTATTGACCTGCCAATAGGAATGCAGCCTTGCTAGGAAAGGGATAGGGGTGGAGCTAGAGATTACTAGGTCCGGGGTGAACCCGAAACAGGTCCATGCGTATATCAAAAGTTTGAATTTAAGTATTAGCCCGGATCGTGTCCCTTGCAGGGTGTTCCATAGATTTCTAATGCAACTCGCCCTGAGTTTAGAACTTTCAAAAGCATAAACTCATCCGCACTGCAGCTCGCATCGTCTTACTTCCAAATTCAGCTTCAATCAATCGATAATGATATCATGTAGGATGTGGATCCATCCTGAGCTTCGTTTGTTGATGGCGTTGATGAGCCATTGACCAATGAAGCCGACATTTCTCCAAAACTAGGATCTGCCAAATATGCAGGCCGTGTCGGGGTTGGGAGGGTGGCGCTCTGGCTCCCGAGCATTAAAACCACTGAAGCCGTGGTAGGCCGGCTCCCTACGTTCTCTTGAACACATAGCAATGCTACGTGAATGCATCTTGACATTTCAATTCTCGAACTGCCGCTTAACATCGGATCTATAAGGCGCAAAGGTGTTCCCTGTCTCCAATTTTTCCATGCCTGCAGTGCACAGTCGCGAAAGCAAGTAAATTGGTTTTGTAATCATTGGACATAACTCGACAGTTTTATACTCACGTAGCTCAGTAGGTGCTCCGAAATCCCGGAACTGCTGAAGTATGAATTCTTCTTGCCACTGATGATCTCCAATGCCACTACGCCGAAGCTATACACATCAGTCTTCACAGAGATCTCTCCATGCCTTACATATTCAGGAGCCATATAACCACTGCAACACATAAAACAAATGGATCCAAGAATCATCGACCAGGCAATTGAAATTGGCGTATGTTTTCAGTGTGCACTTTCCTGGAAAGGTTGGGACGGACCACGGTCAATCTGAAAATTTTTATTCACGACTTACAAAGTTCCTGCGGGATGTGCGGTCTTTTCTCTACTTTGGTCCAAATCAAATAGCCTTGCCGTGCCGAAATCGGATATCTTAGGATTCATGTTGTTGTCCAACAGAACATTGCCAGGCTTCAGATCACGATGTATGATCCTAAGGCGGGATTTCTCGTGCAGGTAAAGAAGTCCTCGGGCGATTCCTTTTATTATACTGAAACGCCTCTGCCAACTTAACCACACACGTTTGTTTGAATCTGCAAGATAGAGATCATAGATCATTCAGGTTCTTGATTGTTATGCCTGTACAACCGAGTACTGCCAAATGCCAATGGTTTGATGCAAATATCTGTCCGATCGATACGTTAACTCTCGGTGAAAATGGAAGCGACATATATGAACGTCCAGGTTCGTACCTGAAATGAATCCTTCTAGGCTAGCATTGCGTGCGAGCTCAAGTACAAGAATTCTTTCCCCTTCTTCGAAGCAATATCCATGGAGCTTAATCAGATTTTTGTGCTGAAGTCTAGCCATCAAAGTGACCTCATTCTTGAACTGTTGCTGATCTTGAATAGAACACCCATCAAGCCTCTTCACAGCAACGTATAGTCCATTTTCAAGTGTGCCCTACAGTCAAATTTTCATTTGCAAGAAACAGTGTTTATCTCCATGAAGTGATGTGACTCCCAAATAAACTTTAAAAAAAAAAAAAATAACAAACCCGATACACTTTTCCAAATCCCCCTTCTCCAATCTTATTGCCTTCTGAAAAGAAATTTGTGGCAGCCTCGATCTCGCTTAATGTGAACTGTGAGCTTTCAGCAATTTCAACCTCCTCTTTTGCTGAAGAAAATGCAGAGCAATCAACATGAGATCTCCAGAATTCCATCAGAAAAAAGTTACAATTTTATTGTTCTTAACATGCGGTCTAGCCTTTCTTAATTATAACACAAAAATGTAGAACACCAAACAACCAACAAATCCGCTAACCAGATGAGACATTCAATGGATCACTTCTTCTCCTTCTAATAAAGCAACTCACGGAGAAAATAACCACCACCAAGAGAACTGCCGAACCTACCACAGCAACCCCAATGCGTAATGACTTCGAGATACTACCCGCCAACATCAACAATGCGTTTTATCCAATTTACAATTTAAACCCATGATTATTAGCATTTCAGATTAAATTTTTTCTTTCTATAGCACGGACATCCAAACATTTGTGAGCAAAGGCACGTTATGTTTATGATGATTATCTCACTGATCACTAAGTACTACATTGGAGAAAAAACTAAAGCGCCGCTTGGAAACGAAACTCGTGTTGCAAACAAATAACAAGAATAGATATGCACCACAAATTGCAATGTGAAAAATACATGGCGCCATTCTCTGATAACTCAAGGGAAAGTTATTCGGGTTTCTGGATTTTGTCAACCTACCAATTTTCGTCTTGCTAAAGTATGTCCCACATAGGTTGACAACGGTCCTAAATTATCTTTATGTTTATGCTGGTCACGCCCGACTCTCGAGCCCGCGACATCCCTACCAAATCGCCACGAGGTCACGAAGGATAACGTCCCGATCGCGTTATCGACCTTTCAACTATATACGCATGCGGAAACTTTTTATTTCCCGGCAACATATAAACAAATAGGGATAGCATAGCGGGAGATACAAATCAAGACAGATAATCAAAAATAGCATACGTAGTTACAAGACAGCAGATGAGTCTTAACCCTATTGAGCTACATAAATATATACAACTCCATACTTCGGGTAGGCTCACTAAGACCTCAAAAGATTACTAGGTCGGATAAGGTTAACTTCTCATCTACTCCAAAAGACTACTCTCATAACTTGGCCTTGGTATCCGCAAAGCTCCATCACTTAGGACACGAAAGTGGTTCCCACAACGGGGTGAGATATAAATCTCAGTGAATCAAGCCTAAGCTCGGTTAGGACACGGATTCGCCTATAACATCCGAACCACGAGGATTATATAAACCACGATATAAACATATATCCAGCAATTATACCACAAGGCAATAATCATCCACATGCATACTTACCAGTCTTTAGCCACACATAATGCAATGCTTAACTCAACTCAACGGTCACATCAGACAACCAACTGAACACGCATCACACTCACAAGTATGCATGGGATACCACACAAGTCCATTTATTAACGATGATCACGCCCTTGGCGCCACAATGATGAGGATCCACGCGATTGGCGTGATCGACTCTCACAATTAATGCGATCCCGCACTCTTCCGGCAGGACCGGGCTACGTTCCTTTTCCCTCTCGGCAACGGCTACTACAAAGGTGTATCCAGTGCACCCTGCACGGCCCGGCAAGTAGGCATCCCTACACGGGGCTTCGGTCCATCACAAGCTGCGACCGGCATCCGATAATCTCTTAAAACCGTACGTACCATACGGGGCATGAATTATCGTGCTTTCGGCAAGTCGTGTGGTTCATGCCGGAACACCTGTTCACCGGCGACACTGGTCACGGCTGAAAACAGTGACGAGTTCGGTAGTGAAATCGCTGCAAACGGCAGCAGCTCAGCGATTGGAGGTCCGGCGAGCGACGGAAGCTGAAAAACAGAACCGGCGGTGGTAAAAACAGGGAAACCGGGGCTAAATTGAGGGGGAAACGATCTCACGGACTGAGGCAAGGCTGGGGACGGCTAGGGATTCCACCTACAGGTCGAGGACGACCTTTGGGACCAGCTAGGGGCGGTGGACGGCGGCTGGAGGCGGCCGAACAGCAGCTGTGCAGAAACCGGCAGAAAACAGGGGAAAAACGGGCAAAACAGGGGAGGCTGGCCGGGGCTCAAATCGAGTTCTACGGGCGGCGGCCGGCTTCCGGAAACTTCGTGGGACAACTAGAGATGGAGGATGATGGTTTGGGGTGGTTGGCGGCCAATGGGTGCAGCTCAATCGCAGCGGAGAACGGCTGAACAGTGGCTCGGCACAAAACAGGGGAAGCTGGGCCGAGGTGCTGTTTTGGGCTGAATCGCGGCGGTCCGGCGAGGTACGGGCGGCGAAACAGAGTTGAGAGGGCTGTGGGAGGGCGGAGGACAAAGACCCGGTGGTTGGTGGCGGTTCGAGGTGGTGACAAAGGCGGCTAAAGCTCGGACAGCCCTCTAACCCCAAAACAGAGCACAGGGGGCGCCGGGGCTTCTGTGGGTTGCTCGCGGTGGCGAACGGCAGCCGGAGGTGGTGGGGTTGAGGTGGCAGCAAGGCGGTGGTGTGGTGGTGGTGTCGCTCGGGGCTGGTGTCGCACAAAAATGGCCAAAGGAGGAGGAAAGGGCGTTCGGTGTGCAGGAGGGGGGGGTCTCGCGCAAAGCACAGAGAGGGAGAGAGAGCAGACGAGAGAGAGGGAAAGAATCACGTGGCTTTGACTGAAGGGGAGGCTGAATTGACCAAAAGTGGGACCCACCCATCTCTTCAAATTTAATGAATTTCGTCCCATACGCATAATATCTAAGGGCGAAACGGTCTTTTGATAAATCGGGACTGATCGGATTTTTGGCTCAACCGATTGGGAATAAAATTTGGATTTTCACGGGCTAATTTCGGTCCGGAAAAGTTTAGGCGCGACGAAAAAAAATCCTAATTCGCGGCGACCACGATTTCGAGACCCGATCGAAATCGAACGACATTTCGGAAATTGTTCAAAATTCGCCACGTACGTCCCTTCGATCCAAAATTTAATACCAACTAAAGTTCAATAATAATCCTTTTTATTGAACTCGGTCTCTGTATCGAGGGCCTAATTTCCTGGGCATCATATATGCGGTCTTCATCCACCTATTAGCTTCATCTTTTGGGTTGAACTTTCTAATATTCTCTGGATTTTTAAGTTTTCTCAGTAATTGTTTGCCTTTTCAACTTCAGTTTCATTACTTTCAAGAATTTCTTAGGAAATCAGAGTAAAGATAGTGAAATGGTTTCCAGAAACAGACCGGAGCAAGGAACATCAAATTTTCTGCAAGGTCGTTAGTTACAGTTTTGATTCATTAAATGCTGGATATGATAACTTGTCTCTTGGCTTACACAACGACCGTACTCGAGGTTACCACCATTATGGTGGTGATCGCTGCTATTGAAAAAAAACCAGTGTGACCATAAAGAAGGTTGCTGTGGATTCTAACCCTGGATTGATTTTGATCTCTCCCTCTCTCTCTTAGATGACCAGCGTGGTTTGATTATAAATTTTTTACACCATCCTATCTTGTGTTCGTAAAAACCTTCGAAATGTCACAATATGTTCATTGATAAAGAAGAATTACATGGTCTATAGAGCATGTAGATTAAACTCATTTGAACGTTTCATGATGTGAATCTCACGTGGAACACCCATAATTGGTACTTCAGAAGTTCAGATGGTCTTAATCCACTGGGATCGTCGGAAAAAAGATAAAAGCCATGTACCTAAATAATAAACAAGAGAGCCAATTGTACCTGGTGGGGGGAGGGGCCCATCTACCTGCCGCGGTGACGCAGCAGGAGGCGGCGGCGGAAGTGGCTCACCAACTGGGTCGAAGAACTGATCATTGGTTTCGTACCGTATCTGGCAACTCGGAGCCATGATTTTCACTCCCATCTTCCCGGCACAGCAAACCACGAGCCTCTGGAAAACTGTCGCCAGGCAGTTTCTGCAGTTCTGCTCTGTCAAGTCCGGCGTGCACTGCTCCATCGCATAGATCGTGTATAACCCCACGGGCACGTCCCCCGTTGCGTACTTCCTCAGTGAGTCGCCGCCTGCCGCCTCGGCTTGCAGACCATCCAGCAGGCTCCTTAGTGCCGTGTTGTACGTGTCCGGGCTCGTGACATCGTTCACGTTGGACAACTGGTAGCCAGGGTCGGTTGTGACTGTGCCGAAGATCGAGGCGTTAGAGTACCGGACGGTGCAGTTCTCGCTGTAGAGGACCGCTTCCTTCTGGAGGGGGCAGAGGCGGCGGATGTCGGAGGCCGAGGCATCAAGGCAGGCGCGGCAGCTCTCGGCGGTGAGGTCGCCGTGGCAGGAGCCAATGACGTAGAGGATTTGGGAGGTGCCGGAGACGGCGGAGGAGGTGTTGAAGAAGCCGTAGGTGAGGGACAAGGACTTGGTGGTGGAGATGGAGGAGAGGAGGGTGGTGAGGGTGGTTTCGTAGGTGCTGTCGGCGGTGAAGTTGCCGGTCGAACCACAGTAGGGCTTTGGGAAAAATTGGGCGTTTATGGTGGAAGCGAACACGAGAAGAAGCAAAAGAGGGAGATTTGGAGGATTCATTTTTCTTTTTTTTTAATCGTTTCTTTCGGGTTTTTCGGGTCTCTCTTAGATTAATGTCGAGAGGCTAATAATTTGCGAATATGTAGTTTGTGTAGCTCCTCTTGCTTCGTCCACGTCAACGTCAATTTCAGCTACGACTTTTGTTCTGGGGTGGGGGTTGGGGCGGCTTCAATTTAGTTGCCGTGATCCAATTTGATCCTTTTATTTTTCATTCAAATTGTACGTGCATTTATTTTCCTTTTGGTTTAAACATATGTTGTACCGGCACAACACGCGGTACGATACGACATGACACGCTAACATTTAAATTTTCAAAAAATAAAGAACTCTATACATTAGAACACGCTATTTATTATATATGTAATTATATATATATAATAAATTATTATTTTTATGATTTCAATAATAATTCGTCCCGATAAAGAACACAAATAATAATTCCCACCTCTCTCTGGTCAACCTTTTTTGTGCATGTGTGTGGGCAGAATTGGGCCGCATTCTTTTGACCTTTTTTGTTCTTTTCTTTATTTAATTTAATTTAAAATTTCTCGTAATTCTTAGTTTTGTAAGTTGGATTGTTTGTCTTGACTTCTCAAAAGTTTGCCTTGCAATTAAAATTACAGATTTTAAAAAATTAGTGAAAAAAATAAAATAACTTCACATATTGATATTAAATTATGAAGGAATTATATAATTTTACGTTAGAAAATAAACAGTAAGTAGAACCTACATTTGAAAAAACTCTCTCTCTCTCTCTCTCCCTCCGAAGTATAGACATTTCTCGCTCACTGCCTCTCTCTCTTTCTACGTCCTCTGACCTATCTCGCTGCCTTGACTTTTCCCCCCGTTGTCTCTCCTCTTTTCTGCAGCCTCCGAACCTTCTCTCTCTCATGGAAGTCTCGCCACGTCTCGCGACATGCAGTCTCTGCCTCTGCCGCACCACCACTCCCCTTGCCCCGACGACGCCACGCGCCGCACCATCATCATCACCGACTGTACCAGTCGACAGTGTCCGTGCAGAAGCTCCCCCGGTTCAACTGGCTGATCCTGGTGCTGCGGCTCGCTGCCTTCCGCTTCATCTCATTAGCACCCACTCCCACTTTCTTCTTCCCTCTCGTGTCTCTGTAATCTCTTTCTTTGACTCACCTTACCCCCGGACACGCAAGTCCGTTCGGTTGGCCGAGTGTCGAAGCTCGGACATGCGTTAACCGTGTGTCCGTATGTATCTAACGCGTGTCAAGACACCGACAAGTGTCCGACATGTGAAAATTTCCCTAGGAAGCCTGTCGGTGCAACATAGGTCCAAATTAATTTATTTCTCTCAAATTTGATAGAAAAGATAATAAATAGATAATAGCTCCGAACATGTTACTATATTTATTAACTTCTGCGATTCCATGTAATTTACATGCTATGTAATGACTTGATCGGACCGCATCCGGCATTATAAGTAAAGAGCCAAAGCTATGATAAGTCGCACGGATAGAGTAGAATTGCAAGTATTTAGAATATCTCTCTCTGATTTTTTTTTTTTTTTGGAAAACAAGCTAATTATATATTGATGGTCCTTGAATTGTGTATTCAACGTGAAAAAGTTAATTTTACTAGTATTTCTTTGATTGATTAGTTCATGTAGCTTTGTTCTTTCTCAACGGTTCACTGAGTTTAGAGAACCTTCGGACTTATCAATTAGCAACAATTGAAAAACCTTTTCTTACAAAAATAACATGTATGCTCAATCTCGTACTAAAAATTTTTGGACACTTACCCCGTAATTTTTTTTTATATAGAAATTCAACTATAGGGTAAAGACACCGTAAGCGTTATAACTTTCCTACGGTGCTCCTAGTGCCATAAATTTCAATCGATTACATTAGTGTTGCAGTTTTTACGAAACATTCACTTAGATGCCGTAACATTATAACTCATCATTTGAATTACAGAGAACACTCACCACAAATGCCATGTCACATCGAATTTCTGACACTTGTGGGGAATAATTTCTAAAAGTTACGACACTTACATGATCATTGATAAGTTATGGCACTTGTAATGTTCTTTTCTCTGCACATGATCTGTTCTACCAAGTACCAACTTTTCCAGTGCTATTGAACCATGAATAATTCTTTTAGGTGAGTTGTTACGCCCACGATGGAAGACTGTTGTCTTAGACATAATCAATTTTGGCACTATCGTTGATCCCGACTTCAGCGATAACGGGTTTATCAATTTTTTTTTAGGTTTATCGTTGATCTTGACTGTCGATCTTGACACTTGTAATATTCTTAGTCCACTATGATTTCATATGCATTTCAAACAATTTGAATCTTCAAAGCATAACAAAAAGGGAAACAATAGTCTTCAAGTTGGATTTTTCCCCCAACACGGACTCATATTTTAGACATTAAAATAAAGATGTGAAATTTGAATCTTCAAAGTTTACTTTTTATGTAATCTTAGTCTTGTCGGATACGCACTAAGCATATAGAATCTTCTTATTATGGAATGTTGACATGTAAATTCGCTAATATAGAATTTCTTAATGATGTTTTTAAATTTAGATATTACTTTAAATAATTCAAAGGGACAGTAGAGGAAAAGTGCTGTCTAGTTATAAATTCCATGAGGCGGCTGGAGTTTCGTAATGCCTGGAGAAAAAGAAGTGGTTGATAGAGATTGAAGTACATGAGGACAAAAGGAACATTATGAGATCTTCACCTTTAGGCTGTAGATTTTTCCCAACGCAGAACATGGTCCATGTCAAAGCGCGTTTGCATGACAAACACAAAATTCAAGGAATTATCCAAATTAAGAGTGAGCAAAAACAACCGATCGAATCGGGACCGGATCAACCAATTTGGTCCAGTTCTTGAGGGCGCCGATTTCCAGTTCTATAAAATTAAAACCCGTAATTGTCGGTTCGGTTCCCAGTTTCAAGGATAAAACCACCCTCCCAGATTGCTCGAACAAGACCGACCTTTTTTTTATTTTACTTTTGATTTAATTTCTTATAAATATTTAAAAAGAAATTAAACTCTTAATTATTAAAAATACTTCTACATATTAGAATGTGAATATGTGTTTCAAACACATCAACCGGTTTAAGCGATCAGCGGGAATCGAACCAAAACGGTCGATTCCGTTCAATCCTTGGTTACGGGGTGGGATCGAGGCGAGACCGAGAACCAATAACCCCTAATGCAAATTGCTACTATTCCACAAACACAAGGTCACGTTCATAGAGGGCAAAGTTGTTTCATAGAGCGTTTTAACCATTTAGCCATGGATGCTTACATCTAGTTTCATTTAAGTGTCGGATTCTAGCCAATTGAAAGGATTTTCTGATCAATCCAAATGTCATTTTGATTCCATTGGTAACGAAGATCACATGGCGACATGGGCATGTCTGAGGATACACAAAATCAACATAAATTGCTCAGACCCAGTGGCCACTACCTCCATGGTGGTCAACCCCACCAGAGAGGGAGAGAGAGAGAATTTGCGTTTGTTGCCGATGGCGGATTCAGACGAAGGTGATGATGGCGGTTGGCAAGGCAGCGTTGGTGGTGACAATGCTGGAGGAGTCTCGGGTGAGGCATGAAGAGGATGCTCCGGTGCGGCGGTGGTGACATTGGGCGAGGGGAAGGAGGATTTTTCCTTTGTGAGAAAAAAAAAGTGTTGGGTTGCTGGGAAAGGAGAAAGGAGTTATGCGGCAGCATCCCAACCATTCATATGCAATGGTTGACGGGTCGTACTTTTGTGGTTAATGTCGCCTTAGGAGTTTAGAGTGTGCCTCAGGCGACATAGTAGAAATTTTGGGGTACATTAGATGTTCGTATTTAATGACAAGCACGATTTTTCCTTTCCTATGATGAAGTTTATTATATTTGTCCGAATGTATATAGGAATATCGTTAGGATTCTGCGCACAACCATAGTGAAGTAGAGAGTAAAAGTTAGAAAAAGAAATCGAGACACAAGATTTAATCACCATTAAATTAGGGCTACATCCAAATACTATAATTAGCACATCTCGCCTCCTCGTTACATCCCTCAATTACAAGCTAAAAAGAATATATACAGAAGTAGCTATTCATGAGCCCACGCCGAAAAAAGGACAATAAAATACAAGCTCAAACTATAAAAGCCCTACGAGACCCCGTCCTTTCCTGTCAATAGAGAGTATGAACCACACCCTAACAAATATAGGAATGTGGTAACTTACAACCCATCGGCTAGCTGAAACAAATGTATGAAGCTCATATGCACAACTGACTTTCGGAGACATAATGTAGAGAACTCTATCAAATCACTTAGTCAATTAATGGCTTAAGTACACTACAAGTGCCAAAACTTGTGTACGACGCTCACTTCAGTGCTAAAACTTTCAAAACGATCACTTAAGTGCTAAAATTTTTGAAAAACGATTACTTCGATGCCAAAACTTTCAAAACAATCACTTAAGTGCCAACTTTTTTTAAAAACGATCATTTAAGTTCCAATTTTTTTAAAAAACGATCACTTTAGTGTCAATTCTACCGAGCCACGTCAGCTCAAATATTAATAAAAAAAAGCACGTGTCGAATTTCCGGTAAGCCACGTCGGCTGAAATTGAAGTTGGCACTGAAGTGATCGTTTTTAAAAAAAGTTGGCACTTAAGTGATCGTTTTGAAAGTTTTGGCACTAAAGTGAGCGTCGTACACAAATTTTGGCACTTCTAGTGTTCTTTAGCCGTCAAATAATTCATTGCACGGAACTGCAAACTTTATATTCAATTTGCTAATCAAGAAGCCAGCGCTCTTTTAGACAATAACACCTTTAATATGCATTTGGAATTAGATGCTGTAAACGGTAACTCACTTGGTGTGCATGTAATAAACTCAACCATTATACATCAAGAGGGACGAATTTCACACAACACTTAGGAGTTCTTATGCACAGTTGACTACATATTAAAAATTTATAGTATTATTTCTCATCTTCAAAAGAAAATGTTTATCACCAATCCAACCATATGTCGCCGTGGAGTATATGTAAGGCCACGAAAACAGTAGTTTGTGGCCTTTAATCACATTTTTTGTTGCCTTTGATCTGACTAAAGGCGAGAAATTTCATGTCTGTCACAGTAGGTTAAGAAAGTCCGATCTTTGATTGATTAATTGGGAGTCGCTTAAGTTCTAATTAAGGTGACCAAAGTTTATTTTGTCGGGAAATTTTTTCAAAAAGTCCTAAATCTATTGCACTTTTGCTAATTCAGTGTTAAACCATTTAATTTTTCCAATTCAGTCATAAACTATTTAATTTTAGCTAATTCAGTCCTAAACGTTAGCCGGTTGAGTCCATCCAGCCAATTTTGATCGGAAATCGCTGACGTAGACGACGGCCATCTCTTGTGGCACGACCGGCATTGACGCCAATAATTTTAATAATATTTTAAATTTTTTTAAAATTAATTTTTTATTTTCTCTTTCCTTTGTTTTGTCCTTTCTGTTTTCACGGCTAGCCAAGGTCGTTGAGCCCTTGTTAGCTTCCGGCGAGGCCATGACACCTTGCCGACCGCAGGCAACGCTTGCGGCCCTCATCAAGCTTGGACGAGGCCATCGCGGCCTTACCCATGGCTTTACGTTTCTTTAACTTAGAAAACCACATTTCGCCTTGAACAAAAGCGTCTTCGAGGGCGTGAAAGGTTTACCCAGCATTAATTTGACATACTTATCCTGCTCTTTCTTGTTTTAGTGGTCTCTGATTACGAGTGAATCAAACTCAAGCATCATTCAGTAAATTGGAGCATAAAAAAACGCAAAGAGAGTGGGAGAAAGACAATCTTATCATAATTAAAAAATGTTTGCTGTAACTCCGTTTGTTTTGCCAAAAAATAAATGATTAAAAAACATTTTTCTTCAAAATTATTGTTTGTATTGCTCGAATTTATTAGTCAATGACAAACAATTTTATTATTGACATCGATTAATGTCTAAATATTTTCGTGAACGATAAAAATATTTTTCTATTTGTTCATTTTCATAAATGATAGAATCGATTATGTTTAGAAAAATATTTTCCAAACAATTTGTTTTCTACGAAATAAAATGGAGCCTACCATACAAAAGTTGCTCATAATGGAGATGTGGAATTTGTGAGATTACAACGATATAGTTGATATAAGTGTTAGGAACGCGAATCTTTAAAGAGAAGAAAGAACAAAGAAGAAGAAGAAGGCGAAAGAATTTTTTACGTGGAAAAAACCCTTCTAAATTAGAAAGGAAAAAAACCACGATGCCACACTAGGCAATCTCTCTACTATCAGTTTCAATGTTAAAATACAAAAGATATTGGCCCAATATATAGCAGGAGACTAGGGTATACATAGTTGAGAAGTAACTTACAAGTATTCCATATAAAAGCTATGCACTTAATAATTACAACTATGCCATGTAAAATATCTGCACTTAATATTGCTTTTCTTTTTTCTATCAAACTCCACAAAATCCATCAATCTCCCACTTAGAGGCTAATCTTCAAAATGGTAATAATCTTTCATAGTCTTCACTCCTCTTTGTAACCAAAAAATTATCCTAGTGCAGCGGCCCCCTCATCACTATCCATGGAGGCCAATTGAGGCAATGCACAGCCTCGGTTTCTCAATGGTGACAACCTTTGTTAACATGTCTGCTAGATTTTTTGCACCAAGAATTTTCTTCAATGGCAATGCCCCATCATCTATTAGCAAACAAATATGATGATACTTCAACTCAACACGCTTTGTCCTTGAATGAAATACCGGATTATTTGCAAGACAAATAACACTCTAATTGTCACTGAAAAGAATACCGCTATCTTACTCCCTGCCCATTTCCTTCGGAAAATTCTTCAACCAAATCATCTCCTTTCCAGCTTCATATATAGGAACATACTACGCTTCGGTGGTTGAGAGAGACACACAAGTATGAAGTCTAGACATCCAATTGATTGCAATGCCACCTAAACTAAAAACATAACCTAAGGTGCTCCACCAGCAAGATTTGCATCAACAAAGCCTTGTAAAGTTACTCCGTTTTTCACAAAACATAATGACATACCTAAAGTGTCTCTCAAGTATCTTAATAACCACTTTACAACTTCCCAATGCTTTATTCCTGGATTAGCCATGTATCTGCTGATTACTCCCGCTGTGTGAGCTATGTCCGGTCTAGTGCACACCATTGCTTACGTTAAACTGCTAATAGCTAACGCATATGACACGTTAGCCATAAATTCTCGCTCCTCGTTTATCTTTGGTGATTGCTTCTTCGAGAGCTTGAAGTGACTTCCTAAAGAAGTACTTCTAGGCTTTGCATTCTAAACTTCGAATCTGTCCAACACTTTCTCAGTGTACTTTTCTTGAGATAACTTTAGAATTCCGTTGGATCTATCTCGTGTGATCCTCATCCCAAGAATTTGATTCGTTGTGCCCAAATCCTTCATCTCAAATTCTTTTGACAGCTGCTGCTTGAGTATATTGATTTCCCTTATTCTAGATCATGCAATGAGCATATCATCCACATACAACAATAGAATAATATAGCAATCATCGAATTTCTCGAAGTAACAATAATGATCCATCTCACTTCCGATGAACTTGTTACCACACATAGAGGTGTCAAATTTCTTGTACCACTAACTAAGAGCCTATTTCAAGCCATATAGACTTTTCTTCAGCTTGCAAACATAATTTTCTTTTCTAGAAATTTGAAAACCTTCTGGTTTTACCATATATATATATATATATATATATATATATATATATATATATATATCCTCCTCTAAGTTACCATAGAGAAATGCAGTCTTTACATCTAACTGCTCCAGATGTAAATTCTCGGCAGCAACAATACTCAACACTAGCATAATAGTAGTCAATTTCACAACAAGAGAGAAAATCTCTGTGTAGTTAATTCCTTCCTTCTGCTGAAAACCTTTTACTACTAACCTTGCTTTGTACCCCTTGCTACCATCATGTTCTTCTTTGACCCGATACACCCACTTGTTCTGCAATGCCTTCTTCCCATCCGGTAACCGAGTTAACACCCAAGTTCTATTCTTCTCAAGTGAATCCATCTCATCATGCATTGCTAACTCTCACTTAACAGAATCTTTAACCCGTACTACTTCAGAAAATATTTTTGGTTCGCCATCATCAGTTAAAAGCATATAATTAAATGATAGAGAATGTCTCTGTATAGATTTAGATGTTCCACTAGATCTTATCAAAGTGGGCTCGGGAGTATATGGTTCTTGCTCTAATTTTTCATTAGAATTTATAGCAACAGTTTCAGGATTTCTAACCATAACACTCTTAAAAACTACTTCCAATTCAATCTCTCTAGGATCCACCATTTGCTTTTTCACACTAGATTCTACCACAGCTCTGTCCTAGTACAATAAGCTTTCATTGAATGTAACATAAGCGGTCCTTATTATTTTTCTATTTTGCTCATCCCAAAATTGAAAGCCAAAATAATCAAAACCATATCCAATGAAAAAACATTTTTTAGCTTTAGCATCAAGCTTATCTCTATTTTCAGAATCTATGTGGACATACGAAACACAACCAAAAACTTTCGGATGCGAGAGATTCACCTTTTTTTCATTCCATTCTTCTTCCGGTAGCTTGAAATAAAGTGGAACCGAATGTCCTCTGTTGATCAAATATACTGATGGGTTAATCGCATCCGCCCAAAACATCTTGGGTAATCCTGCATGCATCCTCATACTTCTTGTACGCTCATTCAAAGTTTTATTCATCCTCTCAGCAACTCCATTTTGCTATGGTCTATTGGGATCAGTTCTTGTCATTATGATTCCATTCTCTGCACAAAATTGCTTGAACTTCTTGCTATCATATTCACCACCATTATCGGACCTTAGACATTTAATCTTCAAACTAGTATTGTTCTCTACTTTAGCTTTCCATCTCTTAAAAGTAGCAAACACTTCAGATTTAATTTTTAAAAAATGAACCCATAACTTTCTGGTGCAGTCATCAATAAATGTGACATAATAGCATGAGCCTTCAAGGGAACGTATAGGGGCTGACCCCAAATATTTGTATGCACCAACTCTAATTTTCCTTTCTTTGGTTCTCTCTTAATCTTCAAAAAACTTACACATTTCTGCTTATCTAGAATGCAATTCTCACATAGACCGATATCTATGGACTTCAAATCAGGCAATTTTCCCTTAGATGCTAATAACTTCATCCACTTTTTCACTCATGTGTCCAAGCCTACAATGCCACAATTTAGAATCCGCTTTCGACTTAGCAACAACTGCGGTTTCTCTACTACTTTTAGTCATGTACGAGTGTTCTGACTTTGTTCCTTGTGCTATAACCAAAGCACCTTTAACTATTTTCCAAGAGCTATCCCCAAAAATAGTTTTGTGTCTTGTGCTGTCTAATTGACATCTAGAGATCAAATTTCTCTTAAGTCTTGGAACATATCCGACATCATGCAACTTCCATTGATATTCATTAGTAGTTTTAATATAAACATCACCCTCTCCCATAATATTCAAAGGTTCATCATCAGCAGGATAAACCTTTCTGAATTTTTCAGCAACAAAATTATGCATTAATTCTTTGCATGAAGTAGAGTGAAAAGACACACCTGAGTCTAGAATCCAAGACTCAATTGGACTATCAATGCTTAAAATTAAAGCATCATTATAAACCGTCTCTTCAAGAGTTGCACTCATTGATTTCTCTTCTTCTTGATTACAGTCACGATGATAAAATTTCTTCTTTGAGGCTCTACAATCTTGTCTTAGATGACCCTTCTTTTTGCAATTCCAAGAAGTTATTTCACCATGAGTTCTCGATTTGCTTTGCCCTTTAGACTTTGATCTACCACGATTCCGGTTCCGCCATCGTTGATTGTTTCTCCCTCTACCTTCGGTATTTAAGGCAGCACCTAAAAATTCATCCGGCTCTCTTCTGCGAATATCCTCGCTAAGAATCAAATCTCAGATTGCTTGAAGCTACAACTTTTTATTACCAAACGAACTATTTATTGTAGTTATAGTTGCACTCCAACTTTCAAGTAGAGAAGATAATAAAATTAAAGCTTTTAACTTGTCGTCAAATTTGATTTCCACGAAACTCAACCGAGTAGTGATCACGTTGAATTCATTGATGTGATCCGTCACAGAGGCATTTTCGTGCATCTTCCGATTGAAAAGACGACGCATCAAATATACATTTTTGGATGCAGAAGGCTTTTCGTACATGTTGGACAAGGCTGCCATCAAATCCATTGTTGTCTTCTCATTAGCGATGTTGAAAGCAACATTCCCCTCCAATGAGAGATGAATCACAACCAAAGCTTGTCTATCTAACAATTCCCACTTTTCTTGATTCATTGATTCCGATTTGTCTCTTGCAGATCCTCAATATGCATCTTCCAAAAACCAAAGTCATTGCCATCAAACCGATTAGTCTTCACCTTTCCTTCGTCCATATTCATTGCTCCCACTAATTCGCCAACTAGGCTTCGATACTTGTTGTTAGGAACGCGAAATCTTTGAAGAGAAGAAAGAACAAAGAAGAAGACAAACGAATTTTTTACGCGGAAAAACCCTTCTAAATCAGAAAGGGAAAAAACCATTGTGCCGCACTAGGTAATTTCTGCACTATCATTTTTTCAGCATTACAAATATAAAAGATATTGCCCTAATATATAATAGGAGTCTAGGGCATACATAGTTGGGAAGTAAATTACAAGTATGCCATGTAAAAGCTCCGCGCCTAATAATTACAAATATGCCATGTAAAAGATCAACGCTTAATATTGTTTTTCTTTTTTCTATCGGACTCCACAAAATCCATCAATAAGTTCGATTAGCCGCCCCTTTAAAGAATGAAAGTTCTGTCATAAGATTCTAAAATGACACGAACTAAGCAAGGTAATAACCCTCTGACAGCTTGTGGATGAGCGGTAATAATTGGGTGAAAGAAACAACAATGAACTAAAGCTCTGTTTGTTTTTAGGAAAATAAGGTATTTTTTCAAAAATCATTTTTCAGGAGAATGACAATAGTTTTCCCTATTTGGCTACAGCCTGAAAATGGATAAGAAAATATTTTCCTATGTTTAGTATAGAATACCTTATTTGATTTTTCTCAAGACAATTACCAAAAAAAAATTGAATTGGTAATTATATTTTATTTTTATTTGTTCTCCTTTTATTTTCTTTTTCTATTTTTTCTTCCTCTTCTGGTCGCCTACCACAGCGACGGCTGACAATCAGCCACAATTGAGAGACAAGCTCACTCAATGTTGGCAAGGGTCAACCCTACAGGAACCTAGCATGGCTTGAGCTCCCCAACCGAATCAGGCAACGTGAAGCCTTGCCCCAGGTTGGGCGAGGCCCATCCCTCACCTATAGCTGGTCTACAGTCGTCACCGTAGCTGATGATCAGAAAAGGAAGAAAGAAAAGAAGAGAGAATAAAGTAAAAAATTACTAAAAATTATATAAAAAATTGAAAAATAAATAATATTTAAGAATTTATGATTTTTTAATTATTTTAATAAAAAAAGGAATGTGAAGGAGGGTAGGGAGGAAAGATGAGGGGAGATGATGTTCTTTTTTTGAAAAATATTTTTTTACTAGTTTATTTTTTGTGAACCAAATGTTGAAAAATCCGAAAAATATTTCGTGAAAGTTATTTTTCGTGAAACAAACGAAGTCTAAGGATTGAATCCATATCGCAAATAGGCTATGTTTGTTAAAAGTACTTGGACATCCCTGGATATCAATATTGCTTATATTAATCAATTGAACAAAAGCTACTTACTAATAAAGAGAAACAAATCTAGAATGGAGACCAATACAATGAAGGTGATGATTACTATTGCTATGCATGCGGACTTCTCCAAGATTTATATCTATGAAAATCTCAAGAGGTATTAGAGTAGAAAATTTTGAGTTTGAATCTTTCCAGACCCCTATTTGCCTCTTTGAATAAATATTTTCATGCTTAGTACTAGACAAATATACCAAATGTGGAGGGAATGATAGAGCAATTAAATATTAAATCACGATTTCATCTAACAATTTAAGCTTTTAGAATAATTGACAGTGCTTTGATCCCAACAAAATTCATGACAACATCAACAGTTATGATTTTTACGACGACATGGCTTACAATGGAGAACATCCAGGTTATGACGTAGTAGCTGCTTGGAGCATCCTCATGACCAGTTGCTTTTGGGACGAGGAGAAGAACAAAAGAAGTGTCAAAGTTGTGCATGATGCTCACTTTAATGTCAAAATCTTTTGCATGACAATAGCTCTATTTTCCTATTATTCTATTTTTTTTTTTATGGGATTAGGCTTGGAAGAGAATTCTATTTGGTAAAACAATTTCATTTTTCTATTTTCAGCATAAAATTTTTGCCCATAAATAGATTTGGAATAGCAATTTCACTTCAATGCAAAAAATATTTTCTGACCGCCCATCACCAATTTTAGTTCACCCACCGTCATCCATCGATCCCCCGGTTTCCCGTCGCTCTTTGGTTGCCCAATCGTAGAAATCTTATGTTGTTGTCAAACGAATTTATATTCCGGGTCATAAATTTTGTGTCGTTATTAAATACATATCTTTGCTCAAAAACTCATCTAGGGAATAGAAATAGGGCCCGAGAAGAAAATGATTGTCATACGTGCCCTTTAGTGGCAAATCAAAAAAAAGAACCGATCACTCAAATGCCTACGGCGAGATATTTTGGCCAAAATTAATACATGGCATTTATAATTAAATTTTTATATTAAGTGGCATCTTTTAAAAAAAATTAAGCCCAGGAAGACTTCTAAACTATAAAAAAAAGTAAAAATAAAAATAAAAATAAAATTAGCATTTAAAAAAATAAAAAATTTATTTGGAATAAATTGAAATATAAGCTAAAAAATATAACAAAAAAAGCTAAATGTTTTTTTTTTTTTAAAGATGGATGGAGAACCAAGTAGGAAGGGCTTGCACAAGCCTCGCCGCTATCGCCCCACCTTCATCGACAATAGCAGACAAGGATGGGGTGTGGCCCGTAGGGCTAATAAGCCCCACCGACCGATGCCTAGATCCGGGTGAAGGGTCACGGCCCTCCTCCAAGTCGGGCAACGATCACCGGCCTTTGACTAGGTCTAACCAAGGGCTGCCCCTAGCCAAGAGTCGACCGTAGTAGAGACCCTCGATCAGACCTAGGCAAGGGCCAGTGACCCTCACGCAATCTGAGCGGGGGCCCGTAGGCCTCTCTTGTGGTTGATGTGGGTTGCTAGCCCCTAGCCAGGGGCTTGGCGACCCTCGATGGCGATGGCCAACCCTCACCGCTTAGTTCTACATCTCAATTTTTTTATATAATTTTTTTACCTTTTTTGTTAATAAAAAATTAAGTTAAATTTTATTTTCTAAATATAATTTAAATAGAAGTTGTATTAAAAATGGAATTTGAACCAAAATGAGGTCATCTTAGCCATGTCATTACCACATAGGAGAGAGAAAATATTTAAAAAATGCGTATCATTTTCCATTAGTCCAAATGGAAGGAGTTAACAAAAGACCTCGATTGAACCACTTTGACAAGTTCTAGGATTTGATTACACTTTTTGTAAGTTTTAAGATTCAATTTCACTTTCGTGACAAGTTTTAGGACCTCTATCATATATGTCCTTTTTTTGTTGAAGTTCTAGCATTTTTATTTCTTAAACTAATTAAGTTTGTATTTTTTGTTTTTCAAGTTTTAGCTCTTTTTTAATTAATGACTGGACTTCCGACGAGCCACATCGCCTTCAAATATTAATAAAAAAAAATGCCACATCGAATATCTAGCCAACTAGGTTGGAATTGTCACTTGAGTGATCTTTTTTAAAAAAAATTGGCATTCAAGTGGTCCGGATGAAACTTTTGGTACTAAAGTGAACGTTGTACATAACTTTTGGCACTCCTAATACTCTTCTCTATTTCGGAATGATATGGAATCGGTGTCCAACCACAACTTAAGAGAAAATGACACAAATGATCCCTAAACCGGGTCCATTTGTGCAATGTGGTCTCTCAATTTTTGATATATTCAATGTGATCCCTAAACTTTGATCTAATGTGCAATGTCATCCCTAAAATTTTAAATTGTTCAATATGGTCTTTGAACTTTTGTTACCTATTCAATTTTGTCCCCGAATTACATAAGATATTTAAAATTGTCCTAAATTAAGATTTTTTTGAATTGGAATTAATGGAAGGACAAGATTAAATATGTTCATTTAGTTCAGGGACTAAACACTACAAAAACAGACTTAGCCACAAATTTGCAAAATGCTAATGGATTTTGCCAATTTTCAAAACGAAATAAAATATACGAAAAAAGAAATTTCACGCTAATTTGTGATGACATTTCGACGAACAAGTTTGTCACCAATTCATACAAATTCTATCGCAATTTGGACATTTGGATTTTCACGCAAATTTACGATATTTGCGAAATAGAGTCGTGGCAAAGGCATTGCAAAATTAGAGACCAACTTTAAAGTTTTAGCAAGGTTTTAGCAACGGATTTGCCCAAAAATGACAAAATTCGCCAAACGATTTCACGAAAAAAATTATCGCAAAATTTGGACAAAAACACATTTGTCGCTAATTTGCCACAATTTTACGACAAAGATTTTCCGCGCACATTAGCACAAAAAGTCGCAAATTAGAGACAAATTAATTTCGCAAATTAGCACAATTTTCAACAAAAATTCGTCGCTAATTTGCAACAACAAACATCGTCGCTAAACGCCAGAAACTTAGCCAAAATAATCCAAAAATTAGCCACAAAAGAGGAGTTGGCTAATTTGTGAAATTCAGAAAATATTCGAGCAAATTAGCAAAAAATTTGTCGCAAATCTCATCGCCGATTTCGACAATTTCGATGAAAACATTTCATAGCCAACTCTCACAATCAGCTTTAGGAAATTTAGCAACGGAATTTTTTTTTGCCACAAATATCTTTAGGATAAATTCACAACTTGCAACCAAATTTGTTCAGCCATGAATTTGCAATGACAGCATAGGACCAATTTACAACAACTTTATAATTTGTGATCGTATAATAAAATAATTTATTTTAAATCTAATTAAAAACAAAATTAATTTCAGAATTTGTATTTAACATTAATAAAGCAAGACCTAAATATTATAATAATATGCAAATAAAATACATTTCATCTACCATCCTTCCCACAGATTTAGCCAAAAACAGAGAATGTCGGAACTAGACCCATTTGAAAATCTTGTAAAGTGCAATTTTGATTCAGGGTCATTGGAAACACATGAGAAATCTTCAAAATTATCCCCACTCGCACACATAGAGTGTCGTTAAAACGCAAAAACAAGCCAACTATCTTATTAAAAATTAACCAAGATAACCTTCGAACATCAAAGGAAGTTACGAAAAGAAAGACTTGGTAGTCCACTGAAGTACAAAAATAAAAGCAATCAAGGTTTCACAACCATGCAGCAGTCCACTTGGAGGGTGAAAGATTCTAAGTACCGCAACAACGCCATCTCTAGCACCGACACAACAATACCGACCGTTATTTCAGTTTCAATTCTGGGCCTTGAAGGAAAGAGTTTATAAACCAAGTCGACTTCCACGCTGAAGGAGATTCAATAATTCTTCTGAAAGGAGTCCCTCCAAATCTGAAAAAGAATGTCATCAAGTCAACAATCCCCTCATATCTAAGAAAAAGAAGGTAAACAAGGAGAACCTAAGCAATAGACTCCAATATAACAGTTGAGGTATTCTTGTTCCACGGATAAGTAGGATAGTTTGACCGAGAAGGCCATTGTTGCGGACTAGTTATGGTATCAGTGAAACAGCAGCAGTATGTGTTTGCCAGGTGAGGGACCTGTTAGTGCCAGCCGCCATGTTGATCATCCTCCGCATAATAAGGCTTGACATGAGATAAGAGATATCGATGCTATAGCTAAAGGAAACTTTTATTTTGACCAATGTATTTCGATTGTTTCTTGTGAGCTAAACTTTCATACGTTAGAAGGAAAAGACAGGAGCTTGCTGAACATCCCCGAAAAGGAAAGAACTTTACGGTATGGCAGTTTGCTGCACATCCTTGAATCAAGATACAATAGAGCCGTTTACTGCATATTCCTGATTCAAGCTTTAAACATCCAGAACATAACACATTTGAAAATGGAAACCTCAAAGTCAATGGTTATAGACCCTGCCTGAAGTATTTTCTGATTAAAGCCAAAGATCCTGTGATAAGATCCTGTACATAACGGACCCATTTTCTACACTTTCTACATTCTTCAAAAAAGGACAATAAACTATTTCTGTTGTTATTTCCCTCTCGTCTAGTTAACTATATTAGCTAGGCAATAGAGATGACCAACACGCATCTTACATCACATATTCAGGATGAGAAGACATCAACAGCAGCATTTAATTGCCTCGCTTTAACTTCCCTCACTACATACATCCGTCTATTCACACAAAAACCAAACACTAGCTGAGCAAACGTTTCTTCTCTCTAAGCACAATAACAACAAGATCCTACAATTACATAGCAGCAGAACCTAAATGCCAAGGTGACAATAAATGGCTTTCCAAACTACCTATAGACATAAATCACAAAGGCCCAGCCTTTCCATATTGTAAAGCAAGCCAACCAGTAAAAGATACATATGCCACAAACAAACAAGCATGCTCAATCAGTTGCACCAACTTCAAGGAAGCATCCTGGCGACACAACCAATGCCGAGATTTCATCTGTGAAAGAGTCTAATAAAACTCATGATATTAAGGAGGTTGAAAAACCAGTAACCACCCCAGCAATGTTTCCCATTTCCAATACAGCCGATCTTGCCAGTAACCCAGGATTTGAAAATCTCTAAGAACCGACAGCACGGGCCACATTAAGTACCTAGAAACCAGACAAAGAACAAAAAGTGTACAGGCTAAAGTAATTCAAGAGTAACTTCAAAAAGAAATGTAAATGCACATTTAAGGTTACATAATGGCGATACGATCTTCCATGCCAAAAAAAGGACATTGTGGTCTACAAGTTCAATAACAACTGATGTGACAAAAAGATAGTAATCAGCTACTGTCCAATAACACGGCCATCTTGCTCCACTTTTGTGTATTCAGCTACAGTCGTCATTACGTGGGGGGCCACAAACCGTTGAACCAAAGGAAACAGAACACTAGACCTAATAGGACATTGAATTATAGCACAACAAACATTGCATTGAACGACACTACTGAATTCAATCCAGGCTTATTAAGGAGACCTGGAACTGACCAGTCAAATTATTATTTGCAAGAAACTGAAGACAACAAGCACAAGACATAAGATTCATACCCTGCAAGTTACATCAAAATCTTAGCAGAAGATGAAATGCAGGCAACGCAGGTAAGCGGAAGCAGGAGCAACCTATCACTACACATTATACATCCATATTTGAAAGAAAGCAGGAAAAACCGAGAACAAGACAAACAAAAGTTGAGACGACTGTGCTTCCCAGACCAATCCACCAACACTGCTCGGCTTCGCGACGAAAACCGAAAGACAAACGATTAACAAAGACAAACCCAACAAACCCCCTTCGAAGGATAGCGCAAGAACTCAATCACCTAAGGAGGGCGTTGGGTCAAAAAAAGATGGGGTGAAGAGAGGTCGCGGTGCGGAGGACAGAGGGGCGAGGCAGGGTTCTCGGTCGGGGCGGGGTTGGAGGCCAGCGACAGGACATGGCAGAGCGACGAGAGGGTGAGGCGACGCGCTGCTCAGTGCTCGAGGCCGAGAGGGTCTGGACGAGGCATCGGTGGGGTCGAGGTCCGGCAGATGGGATCTTGCACGCGAGTGAGGGGCCGCATGGAAGCGAGAGAGCGAGAAAGACATGAAAGGAGAGAGGGTCTCGGATGTGCCTCCTTTTCCCGTAGGGTGACCTTTCCGACCAATTTTTATTCTTCATAAATTAGCGACGAATATGCAATTCGTCGCCAATTTGCGACAAGAACAAGATATTCGTCGCCAATTTGCGACAAAAAATACGTATTCGTCGCTAATTTTGCGACAAAAAGATAATTCGTCGCAAATTAGACACCATCACGTTTCGTAGCTAATTATTTGTCGCAAAATTAGCATTTTAAATTTAACGACGAATTATATATTCATCGCTAATTTACGAGAAGAACATTCTTTCGTTGCAAAATTAGCATTTGTAAAATTAGAGACGAATTTATTTATTCGTCTAAATTTGCATTACTCTTGTCGCTAATTTGCGACGAAATATCAGCTTCATCGCTAATTAGCGATCATTTTGCAAGTATTTTCCCTACTTAGCGACGAAAATTTCTATCGTTGCTATTTTTGTCGCAAATTAGCGATGAAATATATTTCTTGGCTATTTTCGTCACAAATTAGTGACGAAAAAGTTAATTCGTCGCTAAATTGAATATTTCTTTTTTATATTTGTATAAAATTAGTGACGAAAAATGTGATTCGTCTCAAATTTTAATATTTTCTTTCTTATTTTTATTCATAGTGCTAATTTTGTGACGAAAATAAAAGTTCGTCGCTAAGTTTTAAGAAGAGAATTTGCAACAAATTAGTGATGAAAAAAGTGGTTCGTCGCTAATTAGTGACAAAATAGGTTTTCGTCGCTAATTTATAGCAACAAATTTGTGACGAAATTTGATTTTCGTCGCTAATTAGCGACCAAAACATTGCTCGTCGCTAATTATTTTTTATTTTTATTGTGATTTTTAGTTAGATCGTATTAGCGACGAAAAAGCTAATTCGTCACTAAATTGAACGTTTTCTTTTTTATTTTTATTTCTATCACATTACCGACGAATAATACATTTCATCGCAAATATTAGTGACGAAAATAATGATTCGTCAATAATTTTAATATTTTCTTTGTTATTTTTATTCAAAGTACTAATTTTGCGACGAAAATAAAAGTGCGTCGCTAATTAGCGACGAGTGTTGATTTTCGTCGCTAACTTTTAAGAAAGAATTTCACAAAAAAGATATTTCGCAATTGGCAACGAAGCCTATTGTCGTCGCAAAGGAAATTGCGACAAAATATTTTTCATGGCTATTTTCGTCACAAATTAGTGACGAATTATTTTTCGTGGCTGTATTTGTCGCTAATTAGCGAGGATTTTTTTTCGTGGCTATATTCGTAGCTAATTAGCGGCGAATTTTTTTTTCGTGGCTATATTCGTCGATAATTAGCTACAAATTTTTTTTCGTAGCTATATTCGTCGCTAATTTGCGACTAATGTTTTCGCCGCTATTTTCGTCAGAAATTAGCGACGAATTTTTTCCGTCACAAATTTTTCGTGGCTAAATCCGTGTTGTTTTGTAGTGAAATTGAATATGTACCAAAAGTTCATGGAATACATTGAAAATTAAAAATTTAGGGATCACATTACATATTGGGGAAAAAGTTAGGGACCGCAATACATATTAGGTCAAAGTTCAAGGACTATTTGTGTCATTATCCGAGTTTTTTTTTTTTTTTTGGTCCAAACTACTAATGCGGTTCAGTGATGACTCTTACATTATGGATCTATCTTGTATGTTTGTTGCCATTTACTATGTTTGCTTCCACCAATGTAATAGTCCTAATAAGTATTGTAGTTTAGCTGTAATGGCTATTTTCATGTGGGATGATATTAACTTTTCAGTGAAATTTTACAAGCCAATCCAACTAGAAATGGCTGGCTCCTTTAGTACAAAGAGAAAAAGATACAACCGCATTAGTAGTACCAGTTTATTAGTGACTACAAGCTCACTCCTCTTAACAGTTCATGTACAGCTAAATAGAACTTCTGGACACAACATCCACATAATTAGCTTGAGAAGCAGACGAAATCATGCCGTGAACAAATATGTTCATGTGCTTCAACGAGGGTAGACTTCAGTGACCGATACTGCGTTGACTGAAAAAGGCGCTGAGCCGCTGGTAAATTGATCATATCCAGGGTCATCCCCTTTTTTGTAATTTGGCAGTTCCGTTTGGAGGAAAAAGGCGGGTTCTCGCGGCACTGGAAGACTAAGAGTTTGGCCGCTCAGTGCCAGAACTATGTCCAACATCGTCGGTCTATTAGCCGGATCTTCCTGAACGCATAGGAAGCCTACATGTATGCATCTGAGCACTTGGCTACTGGAACAAGATTCTCTCAATGCCGGGTCCAGTATTTCCAAAGGTGCATCGCATTGCCAATGTTTCCAAGCCTAGAGCAGCTCAATCGGACACGACAAGTTAACCGCAGAACAACATCGTTGATTGAGAGCACAGAGAATGATTAAATCATACAAAAAGCTTACATAGCTCGCGAGATCTTCGCCTCCATCAGAATGGAAATAGTGGTTATTCCTCTTGCCACAAATGATCTCGAGGAGGAGGACACCGAAGCTGTATACATCCGACTTTTGAGAGAATTGTCCGTGCATCGCATATTCTGGGGACATGTAACCGCTGAAAAACACCACCAGAACCATACATGTTGGGATGCCTAATATCTCTACAAATCCCATTATAAGTTCTTAACCAGAAGCTACCTTACAGTAAACTTTGAGGAATGCAAGACTTACTAGGTTCCTACGATTCTTCCAGTGCTTGCATCACTTTGATCGACACCGAAAATCCTCGCCATGCCAAAATCCGAAATCTTTGGGCTCATACCGTTGTCCAGCAAGATGTTGCTAGCTTTTAAATCCCTGTGAATGACTCTAAGCCGAGAATCTTCGTGAAGATAGAGCATCCCTCGAGCGATGCCCAATATTATCTTGTAACGTGTTTGCCAGTCCAACTGTTTGCCTTTCTCGGGGTCTGTAGTGATTTAAACGAGAGTATCATCTAGGAAGCCTAGGAGTTAGATTCAAAATGTTACATATGCTCGATTAAATTAGTATATGATTATTCGCTCAATCGTTGATACCATACAATAACCTAGGAGATGAACTCAAAGCAAGTGAAGAGGAACAAACCGAACACGAAGTAGTCGAGACTTTTGTTAGGCACAAACTCGTATACGAGCAGCTTTTCCTCTCCTTCTAAGCAAAATCCGAGCAATCTCACTAAATTCCGGTGTTGAAGCTTCGCCACCAGCACAATCTCGTTCTTAAATTCTCCCCCGCCTTGTCCTGAGCACTTGGATAGCCTCTTCACAGCTATATCTTGTCCACTTGGAAGCTTACCCTGAACAAATTTGTGAAAGGTGACAAGATCTTGTGAACTTTTAACTGAGGTCCAATGTTGTCTTTTGAACTATATTTTCATTTAATGTGGACACTATTTACGATCATAAGTACACGTTGGCCACGCATCATTCTTATGGCTAGAGAGAGAAATTCAGAAACTTTCTTTACAAAAATTCCTTAAAAAAAAAAAAAGAAGGAGAATGATATAGCCCATTTCATGTCCATTGCAGTATAAGTCAGCTGAAAATTCATGACACGGGATTAGTTCATCAATGTTCGGTGTTAGAATATTTAAACATCAAACCACACATTCATTTAATAACTTAAGGTTTTGGAACAATTGGCAATGGTCTCACAAATCTCACATGATATCAAAGCCAAACATCGTAAATTTGAATCTTTCCAAATCACATGGTATCCAGCTCTTTATTTAGCGATAAAAGCACTTATTGACAAATTTCAGGTACCCCGACTTAATCGAAATGAAGCTTAAGGAGGATATTATATATCATCATCTTCTGAATTTCAAGTCCAAACCGTGCATAAAGGGATTTCCAAATGCATTTTACGACGTTAATGACCACCAACGTACCTGGTAAACCTCCCCGAATCCACCTTGGCCAAGCTTGTTTTCTTGAGAAAAATTGTTCGTCGCCGAAAGTAAAGTATCCCAATCGAATTGCAAGGACTTGAAGGATGTGATCTCGGTTACACCTTCACGAGTGAACAACAAAGTCGTTTAGACTTGAGCTTGTGTTTTCCATGTCTTACGGTCAAATCTTCACGTCTCTAAGTTTCTCGATTGAAAGTACAAATCTTCTGTTTTTGTTCTTTCTATCTTCCTTTTTCCCCTGAGAAACGACAGTCTTACCACATTCTTCTTGTACCGCTTCATGTTTCTCCTGTGCTCGCTTCCCCCAAAGGCAACGACATCCGATGAATAGAAGCATTACAAAAACGGCGACTGACACGACAGTTGCAGCCAAGGTGCCTGATCAGATTAATGGCCTTTCTCAGCATATTTAAAACCATCAGCTAATTGCAATCATAAAAAGAGTGGATGCCTCGATACGACTTTCAAAACACTAAGGCGTTTTTTTTTTTTTTAATGAACCCATTAGCTGTTATTCTACTCACATAAATCCATGAAGGTTTACATAAACTTTTGGCCATCATACTTAAAATTCCATCTACGTTCTCACACTTTTTGCCTTGCAATGCACAAATTGCCCGTATTAGCACAGAAACGTACGACGGTTCCACTATTGTGTGTAAGAAAGGACTTCTCTTCTGTACCGACGGGTTCCTAGGGAGTTTGTAAGTATCAAAAAGTCGTGGGGACGCCTCACTTTCCGGTGACACGTTCCCATTGGGTTGACCTATTCAATGGATGACACGCGGCATCACGTGTCATCTTGGGTCCCAAAACACTATCTTTCCTATTGTGACCGTCATCTCTCTCTTGCTTTTTCTTCCTCTCTGCTGACTTGCTTTTCTTTCTGTTTTTCATTTTCGCAGCCGCCATGGCCACGGACTTCGCTCGCGGCCACGGAGCTTGACCGCATAGCCTGCGTCCTCTCTCTCTCTCTCTCTCTCTCTCTCCGACTCTTTCTCTCTCTTCCTTTTTTAACACATCCGTGCTACACTTGCTTTTCTCTTTTATCTCGCGCAGCGGCTGCGGAGCTTGAGCCGCCATGGTCACGGAGCTCGACCTCGCGGAGCTTGAGCTTCAAGCTCTCCGTCGAGGTCGACCACCGTTCCCATAGTGGTGGCGAGCGCGAGAAAGAAGAAGAAACGCAAGTTAGCACAGAGAGTCGAGAGAAGGACGAGAGAGATCACAGGAAGGAAGAGACAGTGCGTGCTGGGACCCAGGACGATATGTGGGCCATGTGTCGTTCATTGAATGGCTGGCTCTATGGTGACGTGGACTTGGAGAGGCCGGTCTCCACAATATTTTCTCGGAAATGCTAGTGCTCTAGAATATTTACTATAAAATAAAAAGAGAGAACCCAATAGGCTCGGCCATATTAAGTTTAAACGCAACGTACCTTTGTGGATATTTCCACCAGGAGCCGGCGGAGTCGCTGTAGGTGGCGAAGAAGACGACAATGGACTGGGGTTCAACTCCAAATACCATCGGAAAATACAGCTTGGCGTATAAACACCGCTGGCTTGCCTTCCGGGGCTAAACCGATCGTAAAAATCAAGGGCTTCGTCCAAGCAACTCCTGCAATCATTTGCGGACAAGTCAGGACTGCACTGTAACGTCGAAAAGATTGTACGGTTGTCCGGCAAGTCAGCCTGTCCTGTTGCGAACTTGAGCTTTGAAGGGCCGGTTGCGTTCACTACTCCCTGCGTCAAGTTCCACCACATCTTTGGGCTAATGGTGACGTTGTCGGTGTTTTCAAGCAAACGGGTAGGCTGCGTCTGCAGTACGCCGTAGAACGGAGTGTTCGAGTATCGGACAAAGCATGGCTCCTCTCCGGTTCCCCAGGAGAAAGCCGCCTTCTGGATGGGGCACCACTCGACTAAATCATGGGCCACAGAGCTCACACACGTCTCGCAGATACTTGCCGACGTATTGCCTACGCAGAAAGCAAGGGCGTAGACGGTGTTCGGGTTCTGTCCCATGCTCGTGTTGCAGAACTCAGCATGTGCAGACACGTTGGCGGAGAGAGAGCCGAGGATGGCGTCGCGGCTCTTTGCGTAAGTGCTGTTCAACGCGAAGTTGCCCTCGGCGTTGTTGCAGATTTCCATATGATGTGCGGAGGTTCGGATCAGAAGAATCGGAAAAATGAGGAAATAAAGACTAGATGATGCGCGAGTCATATTAGGGTTTGGTGATTTTGGTGATTTGAATGGTTTTTGCTTTACGCAGAGTCGGAGATTGTCAGGCTAAATACTGCGGAGCTTTGTGAAGTAGAATTGTGGAAAGCCAACTCTGTCATGTTGTGTTGATTGTCACTTGACTCGGTCGGGATTTGGCTGTTTACCGACCGATGCCAATCTGAAATAATGTGCAGTAATGGTTCCCATATTAACGTTGATTGTAGCCACATTTTCGCATCAACTTGCTTGGCCGTCGCATCACGTGACGCGTTAGGTGTATATAAGTGATTGGTCCGAAGTAAATGCAGGAGAACATGTACGGATAATCACCTCCTTATGCTGATGGAAATACTAGCGACGTCGATCAAGTTAAGGGTGTGAAACTAATTTGTTCGGCTCGGTAAAAGGACGTAATAGGGAATTACTACCATGTTCGGTTCGGGTCGTGAGTAGGTTTGGGTCGTATACTCGCCCTAGTGGTTCAGTTCGATTCGGGTTTCTGTTGACACCCTTTTGTCACATCCCAATACTAATATCTTCTCTCACTCAAATGCAAAGTTATCATTCTCATACAAGCGCGAATCTTATCCCCCAATTTATGGTAGTCTGCGTCTTCCGTCGCCAACTTTGAGTGTCATCTCCTTTCCCCATGACTTGACTTCAAGATGGCGCATTCGTTGGGTTATTGCATCGGCAGAGTAGTTGCTGGTCCTAGGTTTCATCGTGTGGTGCATGTTCTCCGGTTTTATTTCTTTGATGTGATTTTCTCGTTGTCACGAATTAGTAATAGCATTTCGAATGAATAAAAATGTCGCTGGATGCGACTCGCTTATTTCGCCTCGAACTCCGAAGGGAAGAGTATTTCTTTAGAGAGAATAATCTCACTTTGGTAGGAGCAATTCCATAAGAAAGAAGGGATCTAAATAGTGTTGTATAAAAGAGTGTTGTTGAAGATGGAAAAATAAGAAGGATAATATCTTAGGTATGCAACCACAGTCCTTAAGGATAATTCTACCCCTTAAAGTACGAAACTCGATGCAAATAGATGGAAAATTAGGATATAAGTGAGAAAAAAGAATAAGATTGATAGATGCAGGAACAGTTTCATTAATGCATAAATAGATTGATAATATCAAGTGCAAACTGCTTGTTGATAGAGACTTAGGTAGATGAGAGCAATAATGGAAGAAGACCATAAGAAGATCTTCAAATTTAGGATGCATTTCTTTCACGGAAAATGAATGCTTTGAAAAATATTTTTCAAAAATAATTATTTGTATTGACTGAAATAATTAGTCAATAAAAAAGTGTTTTCATTATCGACAACAATTTATAGCTAAATAATTTCTTAAGCAATAAAAATATTTATTGTTCATTAATTTATATTAGTGATGCGAATGATTATTTTTTTAAAAATATTTTCCAAATCACTCATTTTTTCCGGAAACAAATCAAGTCAAAGGCTCCGTTTATTTTGTAAAAAATGTTATGTTTTCAGAAACTATTTTTTGGAAAGTCATTTCTCGAGAGAATAACTATTCTCTCTAGTGTTTGGCTGAGATCCGAACATGAACTAAAAATATATTTTCTATCATTTTGGTAAGGAAAATCTCATTTGATTTTCTGCGTCATCATTTGTTTAGAAATTTATGGCATACCCGACTATCATGCGTGGCACGGCCGGTATTAACGTGAACAATTTTTTGTAAAATTTTAAATTTTTAATCAATATTTTATTTGTGAATTTATTTACGAAGTATAGGAGCTTAAGAGCATCCCTTAGCATTACCAAAAAAAGCTAATAATTCAAAAAAATGGAAGTAGGAGGTCTTCATATAGTAGCCAACACAACATTTGTTTGGGAATGACTGATTTTTTTGGTAGAGCGATTATACCTATGGTGACAAAAATAATAGTTTCTAGTTTGGTTCGACCTCTAACTGAACTAAGCCAGAAAAATAGTTTGGTTTTGGTTTGGTTCTTAACTACAATATGGTAGTTTGTCCACCAAAAAAAAAAAAAAAAAAACCTACAATATGGTATGGTTTGTTTTACCTTTCTTTGAATCGTATTTATGTGGACAATTTATAATTTGTCTACGACTAGGAACATGTCTTATATGACTCCTCATCTAGAAGAGCCCCGCCCAACAAATCCAACATCAAATTAAAAAGGCCCTTATCGTCCACTTTCATTTGATATGGACGGTCAAATGCCAGCCACAATCAAATGACAGCCACAAGTTTGTGGCCGGCAAATAACAAAAAGAAATTGTAAAAATAATTAATGACGAGCATGACGAGATTAGTATTGTGACCGTTCGGCAAGACTTGTCCTCCCAAAAATCAGTAAATAGTGTATGGTTCGACTCTTCTCCCTCGTCTCTTTCTCTCTTTATCACCTCATCTAGAAGCCGTCCCGGTCAACCAACTTTAAACCACTCTCTTTCTCTCTCTCATGTCAACGAGCACTCCTGGTCACATTGAAGTGCTTATATATGTCCAAATGGGAGCGTCATAAGAATGTGTCAAGGAGGAGCTTCCTTGTTCGAATAGAACAGTTTCTCTCATGGAACTTCTCTTCCATGACATTTGAAATTTGATTAATTCCCGTTGAGCGCATGATTCTCGTGTCGACGAATGTATGATGATCGATGAAAAGCATGAAATCGTGCTCTTGGAAGTGACGTTGAAATGGCACTTGGTTAAGGGGATCAGTAGACGGACAAGATTCTTAAAGACGAAGTTGATGACTAGATAGGAGATGTACTCATATCGAACCGAAATTTATTATTCCCGTGTATGTTCGGTTGCTCATCAAGATTTAAATTAGGATGGATATTACAATAAGAATCTTGCAAATTTTCGTTTCTCATTTGACTTTTGACTCAACTAATCTTCATAAATTAGATATACTCATGCACAATTGTTTAATCCTCTCTCTCCCTCCTCCCACCTTCAATGTACTTATCTAGCTCGTTTACCATGGACAAGCCTGATCTAACATAATGATCGAACCCGCGAGGGGGGAATCGGGAGCGGCGACGATAGAGGACAGAAGGTGAAAGAGAAAGAATGGTTTGTTAGAATTTGGTTTGGTTTGGTATTGTTGGTATGAACATGTCTGCAATTACAAAAACACGCGACTAATTTTATCACTGAGTGACACAAACTCAAGCATTATTTAGTAAATTGGAGCGTCCAACAAAGGGCATATATTGTATGTGGCAGATCGAGATATAACTAATGTCGCATACTAGCTAAGTATTTTGAAAGTCCTTGGACATCCACGCAAATGAATATGACATAGATTGTTCAATAGAACAACGAAGACATATAATAGCCAGAAACAAAGGTTGTGTCACGCCCCGATCATCGGGTATGCAATATCTCTACCAATACGCCTCAGGTTAAAAAGGACGATATCCCGGGCACATCATCGACCCATTCGTTTTATCTTTTATTACGCATCCAGAATGTGCAACTCCCAAACATCATATTAGACAACATGGATAGTTAAATAGACAGTTACAACAATCAAAACACAACAGTTCAGCAAAACCACCTTGTATTTAATTATCTTTGTTAATACAAGAATGTGAAATATCTACAAGCTCATTCTTCGGGCCACTTTCTACAACTCTCGAAATATCAGGGTTGGAAATAACACGACCCTCAAACAACTCCAACAAGATCCACGCTAATTCCAGTTCTTCATGACTAAGGGCCTAAAAATGGTTAATAACAACGGAGTGAGATATGAATCTCGGTAAGTCAACGCCTAAGCCCGGCTAGGATGTTGATTCACTCGAAAAATCCTACCAGGCAACCATAAAAGCATCATACATCTATAGGTCAACCACATGCAAACTTATTAGTCTTCAGCCATGCACAATGCAATGCTCGACTCAACTCAACAGTCACATCGGACAAACAATTAGCATGGCATCATATCAATTTGCATGCACAGGACACCACACAAAATCTATTTATTAACCGGTAACCCATGGGATCGGCGTGGTCGGCCACACACGACCGGTGTGGCCCCAACACTACGGGCCGCGGTGTCCACTAATAGAACCAGGCATCGTTCCTTACTTCCAAGGACGGCGATTGAAAACTATGTATCCGGTCAACCGACACAAAGCATAGTAGACAAGCATTCCAAAAAGAAGCGTTGATTCGTCACAAGCTAGGACCGGCATCCTACAATTAGTGTGATCCGCACGATCGGAATGGGCACGAATTGACGTGCTTCTAACAAGTCGTGTGGTTCCGCACGACTAGCACAAGATGAACTTGTTAGGTTCCCGTATGACTGGGACGGTTTATCCTTATCATATGACCACTCGGACACATCCAACAATCAATCAAAATTTATCTTTTACTTTAGCCTGATGCTTATGCGGATGTGATCAAAGACTCGGCTTAAGGCCATTTTCATGCTAAAATATGCAATTTAATTACGCACGTGGTCATATGAATGCATAGTACTCACAAGACTTTGTATCTAATACGGGGTGTCTGACACCCATAGCTGTTCACACAACAACAAGCAGTCAACACCAAGTATTTAGTCAACAAGCAGTCAACACCAAGTATTTAGTCAAACATTCAATCACCACAGATTAATCAAACAGAATTAATAATCCCAACGATAATTATTAATCCGATTTCATCCAATTAATAGTCGTATGCTTGGCTCTAGCTTATCGTTCGCTCGTGATCAAACACCGACAATCAATGCCCAAACAATCGATCCAGATAATCACCAATTAGCCATAGACAATCTAAGACTATCTTAAATAATTGTGACCATTTATCTTAAACACAATTTCTATTTAATCAGACCATAATTAAACTACCTAAACACCTTAAATTGCTAACTACGCTAATTAACTAATACTAAGCATAATTAGCACCCTAATCGGGGTTTAGGGGTTTAACTCACAACTTAGCGATGTTTGGTGACGACTCGGGCACGTCGGTGATGACCACGATAACGTACGTCAACGGCACGGTCTCGGATCATGAATTCGGGTCACTTTGGGTCGGATCTTGGTGGTTTGGTTAGGCTTCGGCAATTTGGATTGGATCTCGAGTCGGACTCGTGACAACAACGGACGATGCGGCACGGCTGGCGGCTCACGGCGGCACAAACTCACGCACACCGAACGGTTCAGGTCCGGGTCGCAGTTCGGTTCATGTCGAGCTCGGGTTCGGGTCGCGGTTTGGGTCGGGCTTCTCTCAGGTCAGATCGGATTACTTTTCGGGTCGGGTTGGATCACTGTTCGGGTCGGGTCACTATCAAGTCGGTTTGGGTTCGGGTCGCGGGTCACGGCGAAGGTCTTAGATCTGGGGTTCTCGGGTCTCAAAGGACTCGGGAGTTCGATTGGGGTGGCTGGCTGTGGCAAACGGAGGAGGCTGAGGTGGTAGGTAGCGGCAACAGAGGAGGCCGGCGACGGGGCTGGGCAGCAGGGCGGCGGGACGTCGGGCTCAGCTCAGGTCCTGTGGTTTCGGCGGCAGGGCGACGACGCAGAGTTGGCTGGACGGCGAGCAAGGAGCGACGAGGGGGAGGAGGAAGCGACAATGGCTGAGGACGACGACGCGGTATGACGAGGCTGGTGACGGAAGCTGGGCAACGGCGACGAGGGGACTGTTCAGTGTGGATCTCAGGTTTGGGGGGGCGGTTCGGGCGTGAGCTGCGATTGGCAGAACGACGGGGTTGCGCGGCAGTCGGCCGGCACGGCTGAGCTAGCGTTGACGCGACAGAGCAGAGGAGGTGATGGCTGTGGGTGGGTCGCGGTTCACAGAGGGGTTGCGGGTTGAGGGTGGTGACTCGGGGCTGGGCTGAGGCGTCCGATCTGGGGTTCAGCACGAGCTCGAGCTCGGATCTGGCGGCATGGCAGTGGCTTGAGCCGGCATCGGGGCTGGGCTCGGCGAACTGGGGCAGTGGAGGAGGAGGGTCGTAGGTTCAGACATCAAGCTGTCCGTGGGTCGCGGCTGGACTGCGTAGCGGCGGGTGGAGGCTGGACGAGCGTCGAAGGTGACGAGGCGGAGGACGACGGAGCTGTGGATTCGCGCGGCTGAGCTGGGGCTCTTTTGGGGCCTCGACTGGCTCGCGAGCAACGACGACTGGCGGCCGAACGAGGTGGTGTGGGTGGCGATGGTGCATTAGCGCCGGTGGGGCCGCTGCTGAAGAAACACAGAAGAAGAAGATGAAGAAAGAAGGAGAAGATGAGGAAGATGATGAATAGTGAGGGAGGAGGGGGTCTACTCGAGGAGAGAGAGAGAGATAGTTTTGCCGCGCGGGGGGTGGCGGTTGGTAGGGGTGAGCGGTTCCAGCCAGAACCCGGAACCGACCTGAACAAGTTCTCATTTTTGGAACCCAACCTACCCGTCATACTTTGGAACCCGGAACTTACCCCTCACAGGTTCTAGAGTCGGCGAGAATTTATCAATTTCTTTTATTTTATTTTCTTTTTTCATTTTTAGTTAAGCAAAATAAGAGTGAACGCTACAACATCTAAGAGAAAGTAGAAGTGAGTGGTTTTAGGTTCCGTACATATTACATTTAGAACCCGAAACCAATCCAATAACACGTTTATCATTTTTGGAACCTAAAACCTAAAATTTGTTTGGCTCCGATTATACACTCATCATCGGACACCATAGAACATTGTAGGATCGTGCAAAATTATATACCAAGAAAAATATAAAAATTTATTTCAGGATCTAGGGTCCAGGTTCCAGGTTCCAAGTTCTAGGTAGTGGAATCCGAACCTAAAAAACTCCAATTTTGGAACCTAGAACCACCCTATATACGTTGGAACCGGAACCGATCCTACGGGTCCCTAGGTTCTCGGCTCCCGAACCATGCATGACAAGACAAAAAGAAAAAGGGGTCATCACTTCAAATCAACATTAATAGCTTTTATTTTACTTGTCTAATATCTAGGGTCAGAACAGTGATTTACCCAATCGGGGTAATTTAAACTATCGATACTAAAACTGAGGGCAATTTGATATTTTCACGGTTAAGGTTTGGTCAAGGTTATGTTCAAGCGCGAAGAGTTCAAAACTGCTATGCGACGATTGAATTATCAGAACTTAATTTAGTCCGACCGACATCTTAGGAAAGATTCAATCATCGTCTCTTAAACCTTCAAAATTCAGTATTATTTCACAAACTGATATTTCAGGAACTAAAATCCTTCGAGCCCAATCATCTTACAGAAGTCGAAATTCTAGGGTGTCACAGGTTGAGACTATGGCTGCTTCTGTAAGAATTGTAGCTACCAATGTCCGACTATATTCTATGTGCCAGATCGGGACGGGCATGCCCGACGAGACTCTAGCGCAACAACTATGCAATAAAAACCTATACATCTTATTAGAAACTACAGGCTCACTCATCAAACAGTTCATGTAAAACTAGAGAGTACTTCTGGACAAAACATCCCCATACTTAGCTTGATAAGCAAATGAAATCATGCCGACAAACTGAAGAGTTCATGTGCTTCATCGAGGGTAGACTTCAGTGATCGACCCTCCATTGGCCGACAAATGCGCGGAGCCGCTGGTAATTTGATCATCTCTCTGGTCATTCGGTATGATGTTATTCGGCGGTTCCCTCCAGCTTTGGAGGAAAAAGGCGGGTTCTCGTGGCAGTTGCAGACTAAGAGTTTGGCTGCTCAGCGCGAGAACAATGTTTGCCATGGTCGGCCTATTAGCCGGATCTTCCTGAACACATAAGAAGCCAATATGTATGCATCTGAGCACTTGGATTCTGGAATAAGATTCTCCCAATGCTGGGTCCAATATCTCCAAAGGCGAATCGTCTCTCCAATGTTTCCAAGCCTAGAGCAATTCAACGAGTGAACCAGGGAACAATATTGTCGATGACAGCACGGAACAATTAAATCATTTAGCAAAAAAACTTACATGGCTCGCTAGAGTTTCACCTCCATCAGATTGGTAGTAGTAGTCATTCCTCTTGCCACAAATGATCTCGAGGAGAAGGACGCCGAAGCTGTAAACATCCGACTTTTGAGAGAATTGCCCGTGCATCGCATATTCCGGGGACATGTAGCCGCTGAAAACCAACACCAGAACCATACATGTTGGGATGCCTGTCATCTATACTAATACCCTTATCAATCCTCAACCAGAAGCTACTTAATTGTTAACTTTGAAAAATAAAAACTTACTAGGTTCCTACGATCCTTCTAGTGTTTGCGTTTGTTTGATCGACTCCGAAAATCCTCGCCATGCCAAAATCCGAAATCTTTGGGTTCATGTCGTTGTCCAGCAAGACGTTGCTAGCTTTTAAATCACGGTGAATGATTCGAAGCCGAGAATCTTCATGAAGATAGAGCATCCCTCGAGCGATCCCTGATATTATGTTGTAACGTCTCGGCCAGTCCAATTGCTTGCTTTTCTCAGGGTCTGTGTAGTGATTTAAGGATGTGAATGAGAGTCAGTATAATCTAGGAAGTCCAGGAGTTACTTTCGAAAGGTTATACATGACACAGTAAACCAGTATTTGCTCAATCATCTGTGTAGGACATTAACTCTAAGAGATGAACATAAAGCCAGTGACGTGGAACTAACCGAAGACGAAGTAGTCGAGACTTTTGTTGGGCACATACTCGTACACGAGTAGCTTTTCCTCTCCTTCCAAGCAAAATCCGAGCAATCTCACTAGATTCCGGTGTTGAAGCTTTGCCACCAACACGATCTCGTTTTTAAATTCTTGGACGCCTTGCCCTGAGGTCTGGGATAACCTCTTCACAGCTATTTCTTGCCCGTTGGGAAACCTACCCTGAAAAAAATTGTGAAAGGTGGCAATCTCATGAACTCTTCATGTCTTTTTATTGCGAAAGTCATCCAAAACGTCATAAACCTATTATACGATGGCCAATTTAGTCATGAATCTTTCAATTATGTCAATTTAGTCCTAAACTTTTTTATGATATAGCCTACTTACCATCCATCTTGATTTAAGTGAGCTGAAAGTTCATGAACGTGGAATTCGTTCAAAAATGGTTGAGTTGTCAATATAAGCAGGAAAAATGCACTACATCCAGCTCTATTCAGCGAAGAACTTTAAAAAAAAAAAAAATCTCAGGTACCCTATAGAACCAAAATAAAGTTTGAGGACAATATTATATATCATCGTCATTTTAATTTCAAATCAAAACTGCAGCATCGAAAGACTTCTGAAAGCATTTTACATCTTCCATAATCACTAACATACCTGGTAAACCACCCCAAAGCCACCTCGGCCAAGCTTGTTTTCTTGAGAAAAGTTGTCCGTGGCGGCGACTAAAGTATCCCAATCGAATTGCAAGGACTTCAACGATGTGATCTCGCTTACACCTTCAGGTTTGAACAACAAAGTCGTTTAGACTTGTTTTTTGTGTTATAGGTGCACAATCTATTTAGTTTTTCAACTGAAAGTTTCTTTCTTGTGTTTCTATTAAAGGAGAATCATTACCGCTTCCTTCTTGCACCGCTTCATATTTCTTCTCTGCCGGCCTCCTCCGAAGGTAACAACCACCAATGAAGAGAAGCATTACCAAAACGGCGACCGAAGCGGTAATTGCGGCTAAGGTACCTGATCAGAAAATTGTTTTTCCTCAGCATATTCGGAACCATCCTTTAATTGCAACCCTAAAAGAGTGAGCGCCCGGCATACCTAATAGGAAAGATTATGATTTCCAAAAAGTGTTGATTACACTTGGAAAGAGAAAATTAGTGTGTTGTAAACTTCGTAGTTACTTTAGATGGCTTGTTAACAGGTGCCTTGAAGGCATTCTTTAGCAAAATCCATTAGCTATTACTCCACTTAAACACATTGATGAACGTTTACATACACTTTTGACCTTGATACTCAAAAATTTCATTGAGGTTCTCATACTTTTTGCCCTTGCAATGCACAAATTACCTGTATTAGCCCGTAAACATTAGATGATTCCACTATTCTACATGAATAAAAGGACTTTTCTTCTTTGCCGGTAGATTTTAAAAGAGTTGGTTAGCATTAAGAAACTGTCGGTACGAAAAATTCACTCATTACAAGATCTTCTTGCGGCTTATTTATGTGACCTACTAAATTTTATTCCATTAGGTTACCAATCAAATTTTTATTTAACCTCTCATTTGAGTTGCTTACCAAAAAATCCAACAATTTTTCTATTGAGTTATTTACTTTATTTGCCTCATTTACCAACCTGCTAAAATTACCAATATTTTTAAAACTTAGAAAGCTTAATTAGAGCGATTACCAACTTTCTCCAAGACCAACTAATATTTGAATCAGTTACCAATGTTGATGTGTATTGTGAGGTTATAAATTTTTCTTATCTTGAACAAAAAAAAAAAAAAAAATCCCTTATATAGAGTTATAACTTCTTACTTGCTCTCATTTCCTTGCCCATCACAAATAACTCTTATTACCAAGGGTTGATATCATGAAAAATATCAAACTGGTACACCTATAATGAATTTACCTTGAAACAATTTTTTTTACCATTAAAAATCTCAAACTAGTACACATGTGACAAATTTACCATCTGTTAGTTTTCGTTAAATTTTGCCATCAAATTGATATGTTGAATGACACGTGGCGCTTAATGGGTATATTAGTTTGGGGTTTTTACTCTCCATTTGCCAAATCTAATCCTATTTGGGGATTTTCATATTATTAACCCAATTTAACGGAAACAAATATATGGTAAATTTATTATAGGTGTACTAGTTTTGGGTTTTTAGTAATCAAAATTAGTTTAAGGTAAATTTGTCACAAGTGTACCAGTTTATGATTTTTAGTGTTTAAAAAATTAGCTTGGGATAAATTTGTCACATGCGTGTCGGTTTGAAGATTGTCATGATATTACCAATTCTCAGTTTTTTTTTTTTTTTTTTTTGTTGGAACCAATTCTCAATTGAGCTGCTTATTTTTGAGTTGCTAACTATTTTATTGGGTTATAACTTTTATTTTTCTTTGCTTACCGACTTTTTAAATTTATCAACTCTTGTTAGAAATTACCAACTCAATTACCAACTTTTCTTCAATTAAATTGCCAACTATAATTTAGCATTACCAACTCTTAGTTGAGTTTGTTATCAATATTTATTGTGTTTGTTGAAATGCTAACTTCTCTTATCTCAGATTAAAAAAAGAATTATATTATTCTGTATACTATTTTTATTATTTTTTTTTATCAATAGCTTAAATTTACCGACCTTTCTATTTTTTATTTACTAATTTTTCCATAATTAATTTGCCAACTAATATTGGATTGGGAACTCTCATTTGATTTGTTTAGTTTCTTACGCATCAGCTTTTTAAATTCACTAACTTTTTAAAGAAATTACCAACTTCAATTAGAATAAAATCAATTGTTCTCCGATTAAGTTAAAAAATCTTATTTGAGTTGGCCACCAACATTTATTTGTTAAATGTACTGATTCTCTTTATCTTTGACAAGAAAAAAAATCTTATCTTATCTGGGACCAACTTTTATTTATATTTCTTACAATTGTCCTAAATTTACCAGTTGTCTTATGTGATGTACCAAAGTTGATGTGGACAATTATTTTAAAGATTTTATGAATATTTTTCCTTTTTCGGTTTTTTCTTTTCCTTTCGCCGGTGGCCGATCTTAGGCGATAACGCTGCTACGGCGATACCCGGAGATCGCCCTGCCCATTCGCCCTTGCCCTACCTAAGCAATTCTCAAGGGCCACAAGGGGGGGCCAACCTCCCTTGGGCGAGGGCTTCCTCGCTCACGGCCACACCCAAATTTAGCGAGGTTTATGGCATTCGCCTACAGTCAATGAGGACTTATAGACCGTCACTCAATGAGGGCGAGGTTTGTTGAGCCCTCGCTAGGCCCCAAAAAAAAAAAAAAGAAATTTTAAAAATTCAAAAAAGCTAAAAAAATTTGCAAGAATCGTCCACGTCGGTGTCGGTAGTGTATTTCGACCAATTTTGGCCGGATGCACTACATTGAAAAATTGTCAAAAGATTTAGGACTAAATTAATCAAATTAAAAACCTCGGGACGGACTGATGTGCGTATAATAGATTTATGACTTTTTTCGGTAATTTTCTCTGGATCGACCCTTTGTTTCACCTTTTCTCCTTTCCTATAAGCACTATAAGCATATATCTTTGCCTTGGACGTAGTCCACTCACCATTGCTTTTCTTTTTATTACTTTCCTAACTAGTGCAGCTGACTGGGGTGTCGGAGATCACCGATAAGAAATGGGAGTTTGCCCATTGAAAGCAAGCTGCTCTAATGTTTTCTGTATTGCTTTAAGTTTGTGGTTTTTCACCCATTATATTGATTGACATCAAATGCCAAACGACAAATGAAATCTTTTGAGAGCATCAAACATAAGGGATATGCCTTCCTACGGTGACAAATCAAATCTTTTACATGTTTTTCTTTTCTTCTTTGAGTATTACAAGGGCCTTTTTTTTTTCAACATAAATTTTTGCGCCTTTTTTAATAATAATCAGCCACGTCAGCACCTTACATCCACCCAATGTGCCATGTGTATCTACTCTTGAACCGCTCAAAGTTCAACACGCGTCACTGGCTCAAGGAATAAAAACATTAAAAAAAAAAGGGTGGAAAAAAGCCACAAGAACTAACTCTCGACGGTCTACTGTTGTAACTCATCGGGAACTCTCTCATCGACGGTTTGGACATTTTTCTGAGATTTCAAGGTTTGGGATAAAATTCAAAACCACTATCAATTCAGGCCTTTTCCCAATGAAATTAACTAAAAAATTTAGTAAGTATAAAATCTAAAGTCCAATTGCAAGAACCGAAATTAAAAAAGCTAGCTCCTCTAGAACTTTTAATTGAAAAATGACAAAAACTCTATAGTCTCGGTCATACCAAGCGATATTACTTTTTCCACGAGCTTAAACGCCGTACCTTTGGTGATTTTTCCACCGGGAGTCGGCGGAGCAGCTAGATGTGGCGGAGAAGACGACGGTGGACTGGGGCTCGACTCGAAAAACTTGTGCAACTCCCATCGGAAAATACAGCTTGGCTTGTAGACATACCCACCTTGCCATCCGCGACAACACTTATAATAGTCATTAATGGCCTCATTCAAGCAACTCCCACAATCGTTCGGCAACAAGTCAGGGCTACACTGTAACAACGAGTAGACCGTCTCGTTGTCCGGCAGGTCTGCCTGCCCCGTCACGTACTTGAGCCTCGAAGAGCCGTCCGCGGCTTTGTTCACTAGTCCATGCGTCAAGTTCCCCCACACCGCATCGAACTGTTCTTGGTCCACGGCGATGTGTTTGGCGATGTTGGCCATCTCATAGGTAGGACTCGTCTGCAGTATCCCGTAGACCGGAGTGTCCGAGTATCGGAGAAAGCATGGCGGATCTCCCGTTCCCCAGGAGAAAGCCACCTTCTGGTTAGGGCACTTGACTACCAAATCTTGGACCGCGGAGCTCACGCAGCTCGCGCAGGTATCTGCCGACGAATCCCCTCGGCAGAAAGTGATGGCGTAGATGGTGTCTGTGTTCTCGCCCGTGCTCGTGGCGTAGAACCCATCATGTGCAGCCACGTTGGAGGCAAGAGTGCCGAGGACGGCGACGCGGTTCTTCGCGTAAGGGCTGCTCGACGTGAAGTTTCCGATGGTGTCGTTGCAGATTTGTGCATGGGATGGGTAGGTTCGGATCAGGAACAGTAAGCGAAATGAGGAAGTAAAGGGCCGACGATGAGCGATTCATATTGCGGTTTTTGGTGTTTTTGGGGCTTTGGTATGGTTTTGCTTGACGCAGAGTCGCGAGATTGTCACGCTTAAATATTGCAGAGGTTATGTGGTTCGTGTTTGTGTAGTACAATTCACTTGCAAGTGGATAAGGTGAAGGGAAAGTTAAAGTTAAAAATTATTTATGCCATTTACCCATCGATTTACTAAGAGATATATTAGATTGGTGGTGATTCTTGACATAATTGAGTCATATTCAAAAGTCAATAAAAACTCGACATGCCAGATTATATAAATCAGTCTTATTAAGTTTAGACCAAAACAAAATTTCGTGACAATTTGGGATTTTAATTTGTCCGTATGAGATTAGACTCACGGAACAAATTCGATTTTTCCGTACGGATTAGATTTCATCCCAGTAAAAAGGGATTTTTTTTTTAGTAGTGTCAGGTTTAAAAGGTCTTACGTACGGTTGGGGGCAGGCCGCTCCTGTCGTGTTGTATGGATAGTTACTTGACTTAGGCAAAGGACACAAGAGTGCTCGCCCGGCGCCCACCAAAACGAGGGCAAGGCTGTCTAGGGTTTCGGATGACCATTGGATCGGGCAACATGGCTGGCAAATTTAATCACCTAAAAATGATGTGCAAAGTGCAATAATGACCAATTGAATCATTCAAGCTCGTGATCGACAATGTGGCATCAACTTGCATGACCATCACAGCCGCGTAACGTATGCGGCTCGTGCGAAAATGATTGCCGGAGAACTTGTAAGGAAAATCACCACTCGACGCTGATGAAGATTCTTATTGAGTTAAGGGTGTGAGCTAGTCCGTTAGGTTTGGAAAAGGGCGTAAATGAGAAATTTCTTTTACATTATTTGTTTCTCTTCTCTGTGCGAAGTATATGTTAAGAACGTAGGAATCGAAATTTCAATGACTCATTTCTAGACACAAAATATTATTATATGATCTTATTTGAAAATAATCAATCGAAATTAACGTTGAGTTTATCTTATTTACTGTTATTCCGTGAGTTGATAAGATATCTTTTTATTTCCCCAAACTGGGCAATCCCTCTTAAGTGTTTTACATCCAGAGGATCTCGAGATCCCCACGAGGTCTAGATGAAGTTTTACTTCATGCTACGTATGCATGACTAGGTCTTCTCCAAGGCTTCCCTCCCACGTGCGAGTTGACGAGGCCTGTCCACCGACTTACATTTAGCTGTCGCCGGCATGTTGTGGGGTTCCCACGTGGGACCCATTTGTGACTTTAGACCACTTGGAAGTCCGCGTAACATATGCTCGGTTGACTTAACTTCGAGATAGCGCGTTGGTTGGGGCGATTATTGCATCCGCATAGAGGTAGCGTGTTAAGAATTTCGAGGGATAGAGTACATTATCAATATCATAACTTTTGTACGACGTTTACTTGAAGATCATAACTTTCAAAATGTTTATTTAAGTATTATAACTTTTCAAAAATCGTTCACTTGAATGCCATCGTTGGCGTGAACGTCGAAAAAGCGACGTGGCATGTTGGAAAAATTGACGTGAACACCAGAAAAGTTGATGTAGCACTTAAGTGAACGATTTTTGAAAGTTATAGTATTCAAGTAAACGATTTATGAAAGTTATGACACTCAAGTGAATGTTTGTAAGTTATAGCACTCAAATGAACGTTTTGAAAGTTATGACACTCAAGTGAACGCCGTACACAAGTTATAACACTTACGGTATATTTATCCCGGAATTTCACACTCAAAATTACTTCTCAAGGGCACATTTCAATTATAGTTTACCTTATTTAAAAGATATAACAAGAATCAAATTGAAAATAGACAAATTTGGTTCGCTGACTAGGTCATAGAAATAAGAGGGACCGACTCTTAAGTTATATTGAACAGGCAGAGGAAAATTTTGAAACAAACATTGAAGTACCGACGGCGAAATTATAAAAAGTTGATCTATTAAAGAAATAGTAATTTAAATCAGAATCCCTTTATATAAGTGGGCAATATGAAGATAACTTTTGCACATTGTTTTCTTGAATATATATGTGTGTGTATTTGATGTTTGACATTTAGCTATTAGTTTGTACATTATATAACTTTTCTTAGGAAGTGGTCCCCGAAAAAAGCCGTAGCTAGGAACCGAAAAAATTATCGAAAAGTCTTGAACTTATTATAATTGTGTCAATTTAGTACTAAATCTTTTTTTTTTTTTGCTAATTGAGTCATAAATCCCTTTGCATTTGTTCCACTTTAGTTTATGGTCAATTTTCACCGGCGCTAACATAGCGTTGCTAGCGATGACATGGAAATTCTAAATATTGAAATATTTTTAATATTTTTCTTCTTTTTTTTTTTTTGTTTCTTCTTCCTCTAGTCATTGCCTAATCCAATTTTCCATATGAAAAAGCAAATTAAGATTATTTTTAGATTTTAGCCAAAAAAAAATATTGTCATTTTATTGAAAAATGACTTCCTAATAATTTTTTTTTAAAAGAACTCATTTTTCATGAAACGAACCCTTAGCCTCCTTTTGAGAGTTCTTATATAATAGAAAGATAACTTTTCATGCATATCATTTTCTTTTGTACTTGCACGACTTTTTTCCTTTTCCATGGTTTGCTAATTTTAAGACAAAAGCAAAGAAGCAAAAGGTGGATTGGGAAACACCATTGTTGGTCAGGGCTGGCCTCAGGGACAGAGAGACAGAGAGAGAGAGAGAGAGAGGCAGGTGCACATTCCCGTCTGCACTATGTTCACCGTCCAGAGCACCCATTCTCCTTTTCCTTTCTTTAACGCTACATGCATGCTCTTTAGTCCCTATTGACATTCAAAATTTACCGGGAAATTGATGACCAGAAAGGCCAGTGGAATTTTGTCGACATAATGATGCGTGCACGGGCGAGTGATTCCGTTGGTAGGGAATTCAAAGTTGCAATTGATACGAATGGTTAAAGCGTATGGATGGTGTATGCAGAATTTCGAGATAAGTGTATGGAAAAGTATTTAAGAGCAGAATAAAACCGATGGGATTGAAGCTATATCGTGGCATAAAGATAACAAAAGCAATCAATACAGAACGAAGAGTAGAACGATCTACACCGAGGGCGTAAAGGACAAACCATCAGCCGATGATGCAGAACGACCTCCACCAAGGCCTAAAGTAAATACCAACCAAGAAAGAAGATCGGGATTGATAAAAGCTTACCACCACAGTATAAAGGGTATGCCACCAACCAAGGATAAAGGGTTTTTGGCTCACTACTAAGAAGTATTCATTCTCCAAGGATAAAGATGTTGTTGATACCTAAATTTTGATTAAACTTTTTCAGTCGTTTTTGCATAAATAATTAGAGCTAAACTTTTAGTTCTAACAAAAATAATGAAATCATTTTTCACACTTATTTTTATCATTCATGCATTAGCATTCATTTGGACCAATGGCGAAGGAACTGAGCTTAAATGGACAAGCAATCGGACTAGGCATAACATGCAAAATTCAGCTAAGGAAAACGAGAGAAAAGCTCTGTGGAGCTGCCCATTGATCTAATGATTGGAATTAGAGAAATGGTGATTCGTAGTGTTCTCTGGCTTTATGTCGAGAACGAGAGTGCTTCGTGCATATTGTTTCGCTATTAAAAGGTAATCTTGACACGGTCAAGGGAGAGTGGGAGTTAGATGATCAAATTGGTACCCAAGATTTTTCGTAGTATCGACTATTTGGTTAAAAACAACGATTCTTTCATAGTTTTCATCGCCTTTTGAAATAGTTGGGGTTGGTACTTAAGTCCACTAGCGGTATGGCTATAACAGCAGCAAGTGACTAGGAAGTTTTGGAGGGTTTTCAGCTCCCGAATCCTTGGGAGAAGAAGATGGTCCAACTAAACTTTGTTGTCATTTTCTCATGACGGTGCCTAACTCCAATACTTATCGTTCGTACAGGAGAAGCCATGAGTCAAAAGTTAGTTATTAAAGTATAATTAATACACCGACATTGTTAATATCTTTCAAAGCCACATCATAATACACCATACGAATGATATGAGTCAAAAGTTAGATATTGAAACATAATTAATACACTTAATATCTTTCAAAGCCACATCGTGATACGCCATACGAACCATATGTGAATAGATAATTATTTATGAGCATCAATTAGAGATTTATTATCATGTACAAATTTTCTAGAACTCGAACTTGCTAAAATGGTTGTTAGATATAAGTTTTTGGGTGAAACTCGCGCTTGAGCATGCCATATGGCTCAATCTCACAATCTTTACTAATTTCTCAATACATATACAAACATATAATAATGCAACTTGTGTATTTGTAGAAGTATACTCATTCTTTTTAATTATATATACACACACACACATAATTCTCACAAAGCCTACAGGCTCTTCCTCCGTAGCAATGACCTCGACATCGTCACGGGTTACCACCGAGTGGCGATCGGAAAGGAGGGTATCCTTGAAAAATGGCCAAACAATATTTGTTAACTCCCAATGAAATAAGTCTCGTGCCCAGTAGATGTATCAACATGGTTTAAAAATTCATATTTTAATCCATATTTTATGAGATAGATCAAACACGAGTTAATCAAGTTTTAATAAATGAGTTATTAATGGTTTGAGTTGTAAACTTAATTAAATATGGGTTGTAAATGGATTTAAAGAAAGATCCATATTATAACTCATTTACAACCCATTTAATTTATAAAGGTTATTAGTTGAGTCAACCTTTAGTTTTTGATTTTTTTAATTTGTAATTCTTTAATTTTCTTTCTTTCTTTTACATACAAATTAAAAGTTCCGGTTATTGATTACCCGTTGCTCCACCCCACCGCCCGCCTGTCCCACCTAGTCGCCGATCACCTACCGACACCACCGGCTCGCTTGCCGGCTACCGCCCACAATAGGTGACAAGGACCAAATCATCACATCTATTGAGAATTCTATTGATTCACAAGCATACACCATATAATAAAGTGTAACCAAAGTCAATTTTAGCCTGAATAAACAACAAAGTCTTTGGACTAGCCGAGAGGATCAAATCGGGGCTTAAGGTGTGTACCGACTCGACGGATGCTCCCCCATCACTCTCCTCGGATTGATTGAGATTTGACCTCAAACCTAAAAGGTCTTCATCCTCCAAGTAAGGAGAAAGTTTCCCATATTGAAAGTTGCGGAAACACCAAACTCTCCGGGAAGTTCAATATATAAGCATGGTCGCTAATTTTTTCGAGGACTTTGAATGGGCTATCGGCTCTCGGTATGAGCTTGTTCCTTTGCCAGGATGGAAATCTTTCCTTCCTCTAATGAAGCCATATAAGATCACCGGATTCAAAATAAGACTTCTTCTTGTGCCATTGACTTTCTTATTGTAAGACTCATTGGCCTTCTCAATCTTAGCACGAATCTACTCATGAAGCTTCTTCATCACTTGAGCCCTTTCTTTACCATCAAAATTGATTTGAGAGTTGGATGAAATTGAGATCATATCAATCGGTGTGAGAGGATTAATTCCATGCCCAACTTCAAAAGGTGAATGACTAGTAGTATAACTCGGTGATCGGTTATAAGCAAATTCAGCATGTGCCAACTTTAAATCCCAATCTTTCAAGGATTTACTCACCATTCCTTGAAGGAGAACAGTAAGCGTACGATTCGTTACCTCCATTTGGCCATTAGTTTGAGGATGACAAGTTGTGTTGAATAGAAATCTTGTACCGAGCATTCTCCATAACATCTTCCAGAAAATAACTCAAAGATCTTTGAGTCTCAATCAGAAACAATGGTTTTCGGCACTCCATGGAGGCTAATGATCTCCTTGAAATACAGCTCAGCAACTTGATAGGCATCATCCGTCATTTGGCATGGAATGAAATGAGCCATTTTGGAGAACCGGTCAATGACCACGATGATGGCGTCTTTTCCTCTATGAGTTCTTGGAAGAGTCATAGTGAAACCCATACTCACATCCTCCCGGGGTTGCAAAGGAACCGGAAGTGAATTATACAGACCCTCATGGAAATGACTTTTGGCTCTATGACAACTTGCACACCTAGAGATAATGGCATGCACATCTCCATTCATCTTCAACCAGTAGAAATTTTTTTGAAGAACCATTGATGCCGAACTAGCCAGCCAATCCTCCGCCATGAGCTTTTCGGATCAGCAACTCTCTAAATGAACTTGTTGGCACATATAAACTATTTCTTTGAAAAGAAAACCACCTTGGATAGAATAAGTGCCCATAACTTCATGTTTATAGTCGGTGATGATGGGCGAGAAATCGGGATCATCAACATAGAGCTCCTTCATAAATTAGAAACCAAGGATTCCCGAATGCAAAACGGCAGGCATAAGATATCTTCTTGACAAAGCATCGGCTACCACGTTAGTATGGCCATCTTTGTATTTCGAAACAAACCTTATATCATTCATATTAGACTGGTTAAGAATCCTTATATCCTACCTTATTAGATTAACCATATAAAATGGTAATTACAATCTCCATCAATGTAAGCCCGCATTAGGATAACTCCTACAACCTTGAGTTCAAGCGTTCTAATTCAAACTCTATGAAACTCTTAACGTAAGCTTGATGCGCAAGCTTTAAATCGATATCATTCATCACGAATCAATCTTGGTTACCTACGACAAGGTAATAAGTTCATCAATGTAAATTCGGTTCTCTAGCTCCAAAATGCAGGCAAAAACCGAGTGCGACTGAAGGCTTACTTTGGTTTCAACAGCTGGAAGAAATCGCTGGAAGGCAGCGACAACGGAGACGGAATCGGTGGCGTCGGAGATCCTCGACGAACGGACTTTTCTTTCTCTCCTTTTTCTCTGAATTCCACTCCTCTTTCTTTTGCTTATCCTGTTTTTTTTTTTTCTGTCTCTTTTCCTCTCTTTTTCTCTCCCCTTTTTTCCTCTTCAAAAAAACTGTCTTCCCGCCTCAAAACTCCCCGATCTCTTCCCCACTAGTATCCTCTCTACGCGTTCTCCTCGTCACGCCTTTTGTTATACGATCTTACCCAGTCTAACAGATTCTGTTACTCACCAGTTTTGATTCCGTCACCGGCGGTGAAAGATGATGCCGGCGAAGTTTTCTCGCTCACGGTCACCATGCTCTGCTCATGGACGCTCGCTTTCTTTGTTCTATTGGGTGAAGGAGAAAAAGGGTGGCGTTGTGCTTCCTTAGACGCAAACTGGGGCCTAAAAATGATAGCCCATACCTAGCGTGGATAAAAGGACTGAAAGAAATGGGAACTTGGGTTCAATGGCCCAAATGCAGGCAACTTGATGGGCTAAAGCATGCTCTCTTCTTCCCCTTCTTCTTTTTCAAAAAATTATTGTCTATTTAAGTGTGGCCCTACTTATTTATATGGAATTTTTTGCTATTTTGTATGTGTATATATATTGCTTTTTCAAATGTTCCAAGCACCAATTTTCAAAACACCTTCAGTCAAGGCACTTTTGCCTAGATGCATAGTCTCATTGCCAAAGATTTTGGCAAATACACTCTTTCATGGTAGTTGATCCCAAGAGCAAGGGTGAGAGCCAGAGCAAAAATTAGTTGACCTTTTTTTTTTTTTTAATCAAAAGGGATATGCTAGTAATTCTACAATTTTCCGACAAATCTCATCATAGGTGAATTGGACGCATACAATTCGCCGTAGTAGTCAATAGCAGCAGATTTGCATGATCCAACGTTGATGAAAAGATGGAAACATCAGTAAATGAGGCACGGCTATAATTAGCTGTCAATCTAAGAGCAATTAATACAGAAGTCAGTCACTATGACTCCCCACTTTAATTTGCATTTCCCAAGGTAGGAATCGAATCGACAACCAAGGATTCATTAGTAAAAAGCATGAGAACACCAATATCAAAAGAACAATTCCTATGTGGGCCCCCGAAAACAGTGTGAGGTCTACCATGGCCAAATCATGTTCACGACCAAACTCGATCGAGACTATTTTCAGACGAGTTGCATAGCTGCATGGAAGTGGGAACTAATCGCACTTTCCATGAGCCCAACACCGGGAAAAAGCTGCCCTTGTTACTGGGAAATTTATCTTCTTTAATGACTGCTGCATCCATAAATTAGATAAACAAAGCTTTGAATATCTTCAACCATGAGCTGTTCCGAAAAAAGATGGCATTTACATAGACCAAAATTTCAAAACCCACGGACTCCTCCGTCTCCGTTATCTCCGTTACGGCTCCCCCTCTCTCTCTCTCTCTCTCTCTCTCTCTCTCTCTGCCTTCCGTCCCATCCCAAGAATTAGACCAAATAGACTGTGTTGCTCATGATGCGAACAAATCGTTTTGGTTATTTTAATCTGATAAAAGCCCGGGAGAAAATGCTTGGGAAAATAGAGAAGGCAGAGATGCAATGGAAGGCCGTGCGCACACGCTGCTGTAACGACTCCAACTTTATCACTGTTAATGTCTAGCTTCAGTTGGGGATCGCAACAAGCTGAAGATATGATGGACATGCATGGTGCTACTATGGAAACAACGGTAGTTCTATACGGGCACAAGCATCTGTACAAATCGTTAGCCTGATATCTCAATTTTTGACACTGAAATTGCAAAGCTGTGTCTTTATCAAATGTTGGCATTGTATGGGAAGAATGAGTTATACTAGTATAAATCGGAGATTGGCGCTTCAAATTTAGCTGCTACAATAGATTCGTCCTATTAACTCCATGAGGAGCGTGATGGATAGCCCATTTAAGCACATATGCTTGTGACCTAAACTGAAAAATATGGTTTTATTTCAATCTCTATCATGTTTCCCGTACAAGGAAGCTTTTCAGGGCCCTTTTTTTCCCATGTCCAGCTTTTTGGCTTATTGAGCTGGATCATAGCTTACCAGCAAAGATTCATAACTATTGATTATGCTCATCATCTTGAAAAGAAAAGGATTCTAATTCTTGAGAGAGAGAGAGAGAGAGAGAGAGAGAGAGAGAGAGAGTTTAGCTAGCCATTCAACTCTGAACATGTCTGGGACGCTCCGTGCTCTGAACATGCGGCCCGCCAGAATTGAAAATTTGAGGGAGTGAGATTTGAGATCCTCGCACATTCTCAGCCCTTTAACTCTCCTTTTTAACAAAGCAATAGATATGACCACATACTGGCGAGAGAGAGAGAGGATAATTTATGATACATTGATACCATATATTTAATAAAAAGTAGAGTAAAAAATCGTGACAATGGAATGAATCTTATTGATCTAATTAAACATTTCTTTAGACGAGGAAGAACTTTTATCCCTCGACCCAGTAAAAGCACAAACAAATAGTAATATAGACAGCTTTCCATGTCTAGTGGATCCAAACATGGTTAGACTCAAAGGAAAGACACTTCCTACTTTTAGACGTATGGGACTTAGGTGTTTGCTCATTGTTCATTGATGATCTCAGTTGAATGCCAAGGATCTTATGATCAAGGTCTCCGTGACACTATCATGGCACATCATGGCCTTTCGCTGGGGCTAAACTCTGGGGATCGAACATTTCATCGGTCGCCGACCACATAGAACTACCGGTGGATTTGTCCGTTTCCAGCTCTTCCATGGGTCTCTCGGTCCTGCCGAAGACCAAGGCCGCCTGTGGGGGCAGTTTAAGAGTAAGGGGGGGGCTCAAACCCTGGAACACGGCCTCCATTGTGGGTCTCCGATTTGGATCTTTTTGAGCACACAGCAAACCAATAGTGAGGCATCTGACAACTTGGGCTTGGGCCTCTGAATCCGTTTCTCCGATGGCGGGATCTAACATTGCCGACAGCGTATCGTCACTCAAAATTTCCCAGGCCTAGAAACAATTCATTGGGAAGAATTTCTCAATATGTCAAATTTGCTTAACAATCTTTCATTTTGGTTATAGAATCGATTTGTGCAACTTACATGGATGGCGATATCTTCGCCCTCGTCTGGTCGGTAGAAAGAAGTATTCTTCTTACCGCTAATGAGCTCGAGAAGTAGGACCCCGAAACTATAGACATCGGACTTCACGGAGATTTCCCAGTCCGTTGCATTCTCAGGTGCTATGTAACCACTGCAGCCCATGACACGTCAGCAATAGAAGCATACATAAGCATAAAAAAAAAAAAAAAGTTTGAGATCAAGGCATGATATTACTTACATAGTGCCCGCAGGTTTACTGGTGTTTACCCTTGATTGATTGGCTCCGAGAATCCTTGCCAAGCCGAAATCTGAAATCTTTGGTTTCATTTCACTGTCCAACAAGATATTGCCTGGTTTTAGATCACGATGGATGATCCGAGGATGAGATTCCTCATGTAGATAGCACATTCCTCGAACAATCCCACAAGCTATTTGGAAACGTGTCGTCCAATTCAATTCCCTGCTCCTTACAGGATCTGCACATGTGCACAATTGAAATGCGGGTAACTTCGGTTGATACATCCTTTTGAATAGATTTAATGCATGGAAGCTGACTTAAGGTTCCTAAAGCTTGCGAAACGTCAAACATAATCTGAAGCTAGTCACATATTCGCATCAACATAGAAAGCAATAGCTTACGAGATTTACCAAATAAAATCTTGTCGAGACTTCCATTCAGCACAAACTCATAGACAATAAGTCTTTCTTCACCCTCCGAACAGTACCCAAGCAGCTGCACGACGTTTCGATGCTGAACCTTCGCTAGCGAATCGACTTCATTCTCAAAGTCTTCGGTTCCTTGTTTCGAGCTTTGAGATAGTCTCTTCACGGCTATTAGTTGTCCATTGGAGAGCGTACCCTGAAAGAACAGGATTTTGATGTTCAAGTACACGTGAATAGCTTCTGATCACAACTTCTAAAAGTTACCAAATCGAAGATCTTCGAGTTCTTCAACCCCGAAGATATTCCAAGTGCGTTAACTAACAATACCTTGTAAACGTCGCCGAATCCGCCACTACCCAACTTGTTTTCATTAGAGAAATCTCCTGTGGCGGCTCGTATGGTGGCTAAAGTGTACTGAACGGGCTCGGAGGGTGTAATTTCAGTTCGGCCTGTGACGAAACAACACGAGATGATCATTCCAGCAAAAGCATAGAACGGTACATCCAGCACATAGACGGCAGCTGTACCTGTTTGATCTCCTTGACCTTGAACAGCATCTGTCTCGGTCTCATTCTTCCGCCCGAAACACCAACCGAGGAAGACAAACGCGGGGCCGACAGAAAGGGCAGCGACAACAATGATTATCACGGTAGATTTATTGCTTTGGGCTGCAACTAGACAAGATGCTACAAATTACCATAAGCCAGAGCGGACGTGAAAAATAGAGAAAAACAAAGAAGAGTAGGCTTAATGAGCAACTGTCCAGAACAAACTTGAGCTTGCAATCCACAATCTGTCCGTCTCAAAAGAGAGTAGAAGCCAAAAGACAAACACGAACAGAAGTAGATACATTTGGTCCATTGTACCTTCTGGTCCGGTCGCCGGAGCGGGAGGCGGAGGCGCCGGCGACGGCAGGGCTGAGGCATAATAAAAGGGGCGGAGCTCGTATCTCAAGTTGCAGCTCGGAGCGAGCAGCCTCCCGCCTTGCTTCCCCTGAGGCAGATTAGCGATCCCGAACTGGAGGCACTTGACACAGTCTGACGCCGTCAAATCCGGCGTGCACTGCACGAGTGCGTACAGCTTCTGCGACCTCGTGAAGTTCGCCTCTGCAGCCGCGACCTTCTTCCCGGATCCGCCAGCTGAAGCCCTCGCGGCAATGTGGTTCAGGGTTTCTCGGAGAAGCTGCATGAACCGGGTCGGGTCGGTGACGTTCTGGATGCTGTACAGAACCCTGTTCGGCAATCGCTCCATGGCCGAGAAGATGGACTGGTTCGAGTACCGCAACATGCACTGGTCGTACCAAATTGCGGAGACTCGGTGGTGTGGGCATCTCTCCAGGATACCCCGTTTTGCGGTGGCCACGCAGCGGCTGCACGTGGTGCTGTCGAGGTCGCCGCGGCAGAGGAAGAGACCGTGGGCCTGGTCGGGAGGGTTTCGGCCGGCGGTGGCAGTGGCGAAGCCGTAGATGCTGTGGGTGGCGGCGGTGGAGAGGGAAGAGATGAGGGCGTGGAGTGTGGATCTGTAGGTGGAGTCGGGAGCGAAGAGGGAGGTGTTCGGGCAAACATGATATAGATATTCGGGTGCAGCTTCAGTGTTGAAATCTTCTATGAACAAGGAGAAGACGAGAGAGAGGAGGAAGACGATGAAGCAAGAATTCATAATGAGGCGAAGAGAAGAATCAGCATGGTTGCGACATATATAGGGGGTTCGAGGAGCGACTGATGGAAACAAAAGAGGAGTACGGTAGTATGACAAAGGCTTTGGTGGAGCGATAGTATGACAAAGGCTGGGAAGAGGTCCCGCCTCCCGAAATGAGGTAGTTTTGGACTTATTGTTGCCTTGTGAAATATCTCCTTGTCATGTACAAATATTAAAAACAAAAAGAGCAACAGGACCTCCCCACTCCCATTTTCCACCCGTCTTCCTCTTTTGTTTCCATCAGTCGCCATCCATCTTCAACCCCTCGATGATCACTCCGCCCCATCAAAGATCGAGCATCACATCTTCCTCTTCAATTTTACGAGATTATGCCCAAAAAAAAAAATTATTAGATAGCTATGACAAATCAAATGGAACTAAAATAATGCCTGTTGCTCTTTTGTTTTTAAGGGGTCAAAAAGGCAAAATATTTGTTTCATGAGCTGCTTTTTGTGCAGGCTCCCAAAAAGCACGGATCTTTCAACACCATTTCGAGAGGCGGGACCTCAAGACATGGAGATATTTCACAGGGCAACAATACGAAAAGTCCGCCGACTGTGGGACAGGCCTATGGAACAAACGTCCAAAACTACACCATTTCGAGAGGCGGGACCTCTTCCAGCCTTTGTCGTCGACAGAAAGGTCGAAAAGAGCAGTGATTGGAGGAGCGGAAGAAAGTAGTATCAGTCAGACATTTGAACCGCATCTCTCTCCCTACAAATGTCACAATTTGGTGTAAATGTATTACGCGACTATTGACTTGAGGCTAGGATGTTTCAAGCCCAGAGGCCTCAGAGGTATTGTATGAACTTCCTATGTCCAGCCTGTCCTAAACGAGATAAAAATTCTTACAATACCTAAAAAAAGGGGATGACATAGGAAGTTCATAGAATACCTCTGAGGCCTCTGGGCTTGAAACGTCCTGGCCTCAAGTCAATAGTCACGTAATACATTTACACCAAATTTTCTCTTGTTACATGAAAAACCCCCAAATTTTTACCCGTGTATATTTATCCCAAATTATTTTTCTGTGACACAAAAAACTCCAAACTTATTCTATCAAAGAAAAAAATTGATGTTGTCTGCAACAATGCGGCTACAATGACATATTCCGAAACAACAGGTGATATGAACTTTTATGAATGCGGTCGGTATAATCACTTCATTATTGTCTCAAAATGACTCTCTCTCTCTCTCTCTCTCTCTCATGTTGTCTGGTTCTTGTGGAATTCTGCTGAGCTGTTGTTGGGGGAGAGAGAGAGGGGGAGAGATGAGATCGGATATGAGCTTTCCCGAGGCTGTCCATCCGTTGAAAAGAAACTTCCATTTTGTGTCGTCCTAAAGTAAAAAGCTTGGGAGCTCTCGAGGAAACCAAAGCTGTCTTTTGAGAATAAACACATTTTAGCATTTGGCCTTTATATGCTTCTTCTTCGTGCTGTGAGGTACGTGCGCTTAGCTGAAACCGGCAAATATTTTAACCTAGATCGGTTCCGTCATGAATATTGGCCTTTATATGTAATCATATCCTAAGGTCAACTAATTTTTGCTCTGGCTCTCACCCTTGCTCTTGGGATCAACTACCATGAAAGAGTGTATTTGCCAAACTCTTTGGCAATGAGACTATGCATCTAGGCAAAAGTGCCTTGACTGAAGGTGTTTTGAAAATCGGTGCTTGGGGACATTTGAAACAGCAATATATATATATATATATATATATATATATATATATATATATAGAGAGAGAGAGAGAGAGAGAGAGAGAGAGAGAGAGAGAGAGAGAGAGAGAGAGCAAAAAAATTCCATATAAATAAGTAGGGCCACAATTAAATAGACGATAATTTTTTGAAAAAGAAGAAGGGGAAGAAGACAGCATGCTTTTAGCCCATCAAGTTGCCTGCATTTGGGCCATTGAGCCCAAGTTCCCGTTTCTTTCAGTCCTTTTATCCACGCTAGGTATGGGCTATCATTTTTAGGCCCCAGTTTGCGTCTAAGGAAGCACAACGCCACCCTTTTTCTCCTTCACCCAATAGAACAAGAAAGCGAGCGTCCATGAACAGAGCATGGTGACCGCGCGAGCGAGAAAAATTCGCCGGCATCATCTTTCACCGCCGGTGATGGAATCAAAACTGGTGAGTAACAAAATCTGTTAGACTGGGTAAGAACGAATAATGTTAATTATGTCCCAAGTTTTTCAGTAATTTGGATAAATATCCATGATTCGTTGCACCTCAAGATCTTGTATTTTCTGTTGAAAGGGCTTATCTATATTTGGTGTTTATCAAGAAGATTTGACCAAGTCAAATGGTTTTGGATATCTTTGACTAGCATAAAGAAAGATACTTCACTTTCTTTCTTTATGCGTACAAAAGAAAAGTTTGTGGGGCCCAGCGGTGGTGGATGAAAGAAATAAAAGGACTAGGTTTTCTTTTTTCTCCTCTCTGCAGAAGCCGTACGTGAGGAAGCACAAGAAGCCGCGCAGTGAACTCCTAGAAAAGACGACGCGAAGAAAGGGAAGAGAGAACACGGTGATTTCTTTTTTCTCTGGTTGCGTGCAGAGGAGTTCTCAACAGTAGATTTGTTCGTGAGTTTTTTCGTATATCCGATTGAGCTGTTTTATTTGTAAACACTTAGGGTTTGGGTATAATCTAGGTGCGGAAAACACGAGCATATTGAGCGATTGTAATTCCGATTCTTCGATTATAGTGGATTGTTCTTCCCGACTCTCTCGTGAATGTAGGTACCGATATTCGAACCGAACCACGTAATCTCCGGTGTCCTTTATTGTTCATCGTTATTTCTCCGGGCTTTTCGCATTGATTTATTTGCAAGATCCGGGTTAGCTTCCGCGTTATATTACAATAATTGGTATCGGAGCACCAGGTTCGGATATTCTAGATTGTGATTTGGGGCTTTTGCTTGTCCGATTATTATCTGGATATCCCGTTATTGCAATTATGTCCGGAGTGAAAGCTGAAATTGAGAAGTTTAACGGGAGGAACAACTTTGGGTTATGGAGTCTCAAGATGGACGCGATATTGACAACTCAAGGTTTAGCAGAAGCATTGGAGGGCAAGGCTGAGTTGCCCGAAATGATGGCAGATCTTGAAAAGGATGTGATAATGAGAAAAGCTAGAAGTTTAATCCTGTTGAATTTATCGGATGAAGTGTTAATAGAGGTTGGTGAGGAGAAGGATACCGCAAGATTGTGGGCAAAACTTCAAGCACTCTATGTAACGAAGGGTTTGAACAATCGCTTATACATGTTGAAGAGGATGTTCCGGTTCGGATATACCGAAGGTACGTCTATCAGAACCCATCTAGATGAATTTAATAAACTCATGATGGATTTGAAGAATGTCGGTAAGACACTTGATGATGAAGAGCAGGGCATGATGTTGTTAGCTTCCCTACCATAGTCATGGGAGCACTTTACCGATTCACCATTGCGGGGGCGTACTACGATTACCTCGGAAGAGGTAAAGTCCGCCTTATTTTCTAAAGAGTGGCAGAGAAAATTGCGAGATGATAGTCTAGCGTAGGATGTAGCGCGAGGACTAGTGATTCGGGGTAGAGAGCAACAACGAGGGTCCAGTAGCGATAGAGGTAAAAGCGGATCTAAGTCACGCCATAGGAAGTCCAAGGGACGCGTGAAGTGCTTTGAGTGTCACGAGGAGGGGCACATCGGGAGAGATTGTCCCAAGTTGAGAAATAGAGGTGATAAGCGGAAAGCCACAACCAGTGTGGCGAACGTTGTTGAAGAGAGCACTAGTGATGCAGAGGCTGTCTTGTGTGTGGTCGCAGGTTCATCGGGAGATGAATGGGTGCTAGATTCGGGGTGTTCTTATTATATGACGCCTCATAGGAACTGGTTTACTACTTACCGGACTACGGATGGTGGTAGAGTTCTGTTGGGGAATAACGTAGCATGTAAGGTTGTGGGGATAGGGACAGTTCGGATTCGGATGCACGATGGCGTGGTGCACACATTGACAGACATGAGGCATGTACCGGAGCTCAAGAAGAACCTTATTTCTCCGGGGACACTCGATGATATCGGGTGTAAGTACACCGCTGAAGGTGGAGTGCTGAAGATCTCTCGAGGTGCTATGACAATGATGAAGGGGAAGAAAGTGAGTTCTCTCTATCATCTACTGGGAGAGACCGTGACGGGAGATGCTGCAGTTTCATCAGGTGAGTCAGATTCCGATCTAACTCGTTTATGGCATATGCGTCTAGGGCACATGAGAGAGGCAGGTATGACGATGCTGAGTGATAAAGGGTTGTTAAAGGGTCAAAAGACAAGTAAGTTAGACTTATGTGAGCACTGTATCTTTGGGAAGCAGCGCAGGATTAAGTTTGCTACAGGTATTCATTCGACCAAGCAACCGGTAGAATATATTCATTCGACGCGTGGGGCCCGTCTCCTGTTCCTTCGAAAGGAGGTGCTCGTTATATGCTGATATTTATCGACGATTATTCCAGGAAGGTATGGGTATACTTTCTGAAGCACAAATCTGATGTTTTTGATCGGTTCAAGAAATTTAAGGCATTGATTGAGAAGCGATCGGATAAACGGATCAAGTGCCCGAGAACCGATAACGGCATGGAGTTCCGTGGTAAAGATTTTACCGAGTTCCGCGAGAGAGAGGGGATTGTGAGACACCGCACAAGCACTGGGACACCACAGCGAGAATGGCGTGGCGAACGGAAGAAACGTAACTTTACTTGAGCGGGCTTGGAGCATGCTTTCGCATCTTGGAATAGGCAAGGAATTTTGGGCCGAAGCAGTGAACATGGCATGTTACCCGATTAATCGATATCCATCATCCGCTATCGAGTGGAAGACTCCCGAGGAAGTATGGTCGGGGAAACTTGTTGATTACTCCGGATTACGAATATTCGGATGTCCCGCATATATTTAAAAAGAATGAGTATACTTGTACAAATACACAAGTTGCATTATTATATGTTTGTATATGTATTGAGAAAATTAGTAAAGATCGCAAGATTGAGCCATATGGCATGCTCAAGCGCGAGTTTCACCCAAAAACTTATATCTATTAACCATTTTAGCAAGTTTGAGTTCTAGCAAATTTGTACCCGATAATAAATCTCTAACTGACGCTCATAAATAATTATCTATTCACATATGGTTCGTATGGGGTATCACGATGTGGCTTTGAAAGATATTAAGTGTATTAATTATGTTTCAATATCTAACTTTCGACTCATATCATTCGTATGGTGTATTATGACGTGGCTTTGAAAGATATTAACAACATCGGTGTATTAATTATGCTTTAATAACTAACTTTTGACTCGCGGCTTCTCCTGTACGAACGATGAGTATTGGAGCTGAAAAGCCGCCAAAACTTCCTAGTCATTTCCTGCTGTTATAGCCATGCCACTAGTGGACTTTAGTACCTACCCCAACCATTTCAATATGAAAAAATCATTGTTTTTAACCAAATAGTCAATACTAGGAAAAATATCAGGTACTAAGTTAATTTTTTGATCATCTAAAACCCGAGTTGGTACACATTTCTTCAGAACAATTCACACGTATATCTGAATAGAATCAATAATGTGTTGACTTAGATGGCAAAAGAAATTTGATGACTGAGTATATCCTCAAAGGTCACTTGGAGAGGGAACGAAGCTATTTCTTTGAAGTCAAGGGCCATCCTGATTTCTCTTTGCTTCTTTCTATGGTGAAGACAACACCGTGATCGATGGAGACGGCGTCATTTTTATTGCCATGCCACGACTGCATTCCCTCCCACCTAGTGTCTATAATTTTAACCCATGTTGATACATCTACTGGGCACGAGACTTATTTCATTGGGGGTTAATGAAATATTGTTTGGCCATCTTTCGAGGATACCTTGCTTTCCGGTGGCCACTCAATGGTAATCGGTGATGATGTTGAGGTCATTGCTACAAAGGAAGAGCCTATAGGCCTAGTGAGAATTATGTGTGTATATATATTTTTAAAAAGAATGAGTATACTTCTACAAATACACAAGTTGCATTATTATATGTTTGTATATGTATTGAAAAAATTAGTAAAGATCGCGAGATTGAGCCATATGGCATGCTCAAGCGCGACTTTCACCCAAAAACTTATATCTATTAACCATTTTAGCAAGTTTGAGTTCTAGCAAATTTGTACCTGATAATAAATCTTTAATTGAGGCTCATAAATAATTATCTATTCACATATGGTTTGTATGGGGTATCACGATGTGGCTTTGAAAGATATTAAGTGTATTAATTATGTTTCAATATCTAACTTTCGACTCATATCGTTCGTATGGTGTATTATGACGTGGCTTTGAAAGATATTAACAACGTCGGTGTATTAATTATGTTTTAATATCTAACTTTTGACTCATGGCTTCTCCTGTACGAACGATGAGTATTAGAACTGAAAAGCCGCCAAAACTTCCTAGTCATTTCCTGCTGTTGTAGCCATGCAGCTAGTGGACTTCAGTACCTACCCCAACTCTTTCAATATGAAAGAATCGTTGTTTTTAACCAAATAGTCAATACTAAAAAATTCGTACTAAGTAAAAAAAAAATATCAAGGTACTATCAAAGATCAATAATTTTTTGAAAAAAATAATCATCTAAAAATCACATAACAAGGGCCATCCTGATTTCTCTTTGCTTCTTTCTACGGTGAAGACAACACCGTGATGGAGACGGCGCCATTTTTATTGGCATGCCACGACTGCATTCCCTCCCACCTAGTGTCTATAATTAAAGAGGTCAATGGTGTCCGACTGTGACAATATTGAATTCATAACTTCCTCGTCCATGGTTAAATCTCTCGCACGACCCATAGAACTAAAGGTGTGGAGTCGGAAGAAGATGTAGGCGATCATTATGAAGAAATAAGGATCAGAAAAAAAAAAAATAGATCGAAAACTCTAGCATTCCCGATGCTAATCGAATTAAACTTAAAATATTTTAAAACATTAAGTTGATGCTAATCAAATTAAACTTAAAATATTTTAAAATATTAACGTTGCTTCTCTCGCCAAAAGTAGAAAATTGATTCTTTTTTCTTTGGCAAAATGACATTTGAAGTGTCAATATTTATGTACGGTGTTCACTTTGATGCCAATTCTTTTTTTTTTATCATTTAAGTGTCAATTTTTTCAATAATGGTTATTTGAGTATAAACTCTAGTGAGCTTCAACGGAAATCTTACATGACATCTATGTGGCTCGCCGGAGGATCCAATCAGCAATAAAAAAAGCTAAAATTTAAAAAATATTAAAAAAATAAAAAAATAAGCTAAAAAATTAAAAATCTGCTTCTTTTCTTTTACTTTCTTGTTATTTATTTTCCGGCCTTGTTCTTCCTCGAGCCCTTCTTCGAGACTAGTTTACTAGCCATGCCAATCATCTATCCCGGCCTTTGGCCTCCACTTCCAACTGACAACACTTGTTGTCGATGCCACCAATGACCACAACTAACTCACCTTCGCCGCTACCAATCACGGCCAGCATCGAACCACCACCTATCCCGGCCACATTTTCGGCCATCATTTTCCATTGTCGCAAGGCTATGATTTCCGGCCAAATCACATACATACGATTGTGCGGAACCAAGTGATTGATTAATGAATAGACAGAACAAGAAAAATAAATTGAACACCAGATGTACGTGGTTCGATCGTAGATATGTACGTTCACGGGAAGAGTAACAACAAATTCCACTATAAATTAAGCGATTTAATGGAAATTACAAACCATACTCGAGTCACTCAAACACTCTCAGTATTTTCCAACCCCAATTGCATCCAAGAATTCACGCAGTGTTTAGCCCATAATTCCTAATGAAATAATTTCTCAATCTCATGAAGGAATTAACATAGAAATCTTACAACAAGATTTAATCGGTTTTGATGCTTGAATATTTGATGTAATTCCATGAAATAAACCCCTCTTGCCAAGCACTCGATGAAACAGCGCTTCAATAATAATTTTACGGCCATGGCGTTGTTTGCTTTATATACATGTAAAGCAAGACCCAAGAAGAAGTCTTCTGTGCGTATCCACTACTGGTCAATACCAGTGGAAATACTTATTTCCGTTTTTCGAATCCAACTGGAAGTTCAATTCATGTGAATTTCCTTTTTTTTTTCTAATTTTATTTGCTTTGGTGGCAAAACTTGTCCACCAAGTTTTTGTTAAAGATAATACAACAAAATCTCCAACCCGGAATCCAACGCGAAAAAAATAAAAGGAAGTTTTCTTGGTTGACTTCAACGCATGTATGCCCCTTTATTTTTCTTCCTTTCTGATAGTCCATGATCAAGAAGAACTTCACTTTATCTATTTCTGAAATTCATATTTTCACTTGGACCTCAAACTCGAGACATATTTTAACACATATGTACATACAAACGTGAAACAGAGATATAGAACTGACACGGCCAGACTTTAACCATTGGCCATCATCGGAAAAAAGAGCAACAACTCTGGCTCGCATACTCGTCCATGACCGGCGCCGAAATCACAAACATATGCCATAAAATCAAGGAAAATCAGGCATTCAGTCGCAAATTCAAGAATCAACGCAACAATCATGAACGGAACCAGAGTCTAAACAGTAATTACATGAACCTAGTTTTAACACTTCACTCACGCAATTCATCGAACATGTGATATGCAATACAAACTCTAGATGCCAATTCAGTGCATTTCTTTCTCGGCCTAAGCATGGAATATAGAGTTCTATCTCGACGTTATTCATTGCAAATAAGCCTCAATTTCATGTGATTGACTCACGGATCCATGGACTAGGCTCGGCACTTTTGAACTCAGCGAGGTAGGGGCAAACAGAATTGAAGGGGCAGGTTTACCTGGTTAGTATGCAAACTGTGATCCTAAAATAGTATTCAGTAAGTCGACAATTCAGAGCAACCTGCATAAATCAAATGTTTGAATTCAACCCGTTTCGATCCTTCGGCATTGATATCATCTAGGGTGAGGATCCGTCATCGAAGCTTCGTTTACTGATGTCGGTGCCGATCCATTACCAGATGAAGTGGACATTTCTCTACCACTCACATCTGTCAAATATGCAGGCCGTGTCGGTGTTGGGATGGCTGCGCTCTGGCTCGCGAGCATTAAAACCACCGAAGCCATGGTAGGCCGTCTCGCTTTGTTCTCTTGAACACATAACAATGCGATTTGGACACATCTTAACAGTTCTTTACTCGAACTGCCATTCAACATGGGATCTGTAAAGCGAAAGGGAGTTCCGTTTCTCCAATTTTTCCATGCCTGCAGTGCAGTCACGATGGCGAGTAAGCGCTTTTTGTAATTTCACATACGTCTGGCGAAGTATAGCAGATTTTAGCTAATTAAAACTGTTGGATGAACTCTGCAATTTCATACTCACGTAGCTCAGTAGGTGCTCCGAATTGCCTGAACTGCTGAAGTATGAATTCTTCTTGCCACTGATGATCTCTAATACCACTACGCCGAAGCTATACACATCGGTCTTCACGGAGATCTCTCCATGCTTTACATATTCAGGAGCCATATAGCCACTGCAACACATGAAACACATTGATCCAAGAATCATCAATCGGGGAAACCGAGATTGGTGTATGTTTTCATCGTGTACTTTCCCAGAAAGGTTGAAACGGGCAACGAAACTTCAGAAAAGTTTGTTCAAAACTTACAAAGTTCCTGTGATTCGTGCAGTTATTTCTCTACTTTGGTCCAAAATGAATAGCCTGGCTGTGCCAAAATCGGATATCTTAGGATTCATGCTCTCATCCAGCAGAACATTGCCAGGCTTCAGATCACGGTGTATGATCCTAAGGCGTGAATCCTCGTGCAGATAAAGAAGTCCTCGAGCGATTCCTCTTATTATACTCAACCGCCTCTCCCAACTTAACATCGTACGTTTGACTGAATCTGCAAAATAGAGATCCTAGGGGTTCTTATTTGTTCTGCGTGTAACACAGAGTACTGCAGAATAGTTTGAGGCACAAATCTCTCCAATGGAGATATATTTTTAGCAAACAACTTATCAGTTAAATGGAAGCGAGATATTCGAACGTCCAAGTTTGTACCGGAAATGAACTCATCAAGACTTGCGTTGGGTGCGAATTCAAGTATTAAAAGTCTTTCCCCTTCTTCCAAGCAATACCCAAGGAGCTTAATCAGATTTTTGTGCTGAAGCCCTGCCATTAGAGTGACCTCATTCTTGAACTGTTCTTGACCTTGATTAGAACACCCTTCAAGCCTCTTCACAGCGACGTATTGTCCGTTTTCAAGCTTGCCCTACAGTCGAATTTTCATATGCAAGAAACAATGTTTATCTCCAGGTAGTGATGTAATTCCCAAGTAGACATTGAATGAATTTTCCAGCTACCTGATACACTTTTCCGAATCCCCCTTCTCCAAGCTTATTGGCTTCTGAAAAGAAATTTGTAGCAGCCCTGATCTCGCTTATTCTGAACTGTATGCTTTGATCGGTTTCGACCTTGTCTTTTGCTGAAGAAAATACAGAGCAATCATCATGAGATCAAAAGTCATCTAATAACACCTCTAATGCAGAACACAGAACTGATAAATCCACTGACCAGATGAGACCTCCAATGGATTACTTCTTCTTCTCCTGATAAAGCAACACACAGAGACAATAACCACCACCAAGAGAACTGTCGAACCTACCGCAGCAATGACACTGCGCCACAATTTCGACATATTACCTGCCAACAAGCAACGCATTTCATCCAATTTGAAATTGAAGCCCATCATTGCTAACATTTCAGATTCGAACGATTCTTTTTGTATCACGGATGTCCGAAAATTGTGGCTCGGCTAATCGCCATTGATACATGCAACCCAGCAATTTCACATATATTGGGCAAGACTTTGCCATACGTGGCAGGCGTTGACTCTGAATGAGAATTGTAATTGATGAATCTTAAACCACCAGTGACTGTAAAATTGAACCAACCATTGGAGACTTGGGCATTTGAAGGCGAAGGAGCAGGAGGGTCGATCTTGGCAGCTGCAGTCGGTTGGGGCGGATTGCTGGGATTGGACTCGAGAAACGGGTACAAGTCCCATCGGAAAATGCAGCTCGGCGTCTCAACTGTCCCGCCTAGTCTTCCGTGGCAACATTCTTGATAATCATTAATGCATTCCACCAAGCAACTATCGCAATCAACACGAGACAAATCAGGGCTGCACTGTAACAGTGCGTACACGGTCTGGAGGTTTGGCAATATCGTGCTCCCTGCTGCAAACTTGAGCTTCGACGTCCCCATCGAAGCCCTCGCCGCCAGCGCCTCTGTCAAGTTCCTCCATATCTGATCAAACTGGTCCTGATCCATCGGGATGTCGCCGGCGCGATAAAGCTCAAGAGGCGGAAACGTCTGCTTCACGCCATAAATCGGAGCATTAGAGTAACGGATGATGCATGGAGGATCTCCTGTCCCCCAGGAGAACGCAGCTTTCTGGTTTGGACACTTGACCATCAATTCTTCAGCAGCAGAGCTTATGCACTTGAAGCAAGTGTCGTTGGAAGAGTCGCCTCTGCAGAAACTGAGCACGTAAACGATATTGGAGCCATTTCCGACGTTCCCCGAGTAGAACCCGCCATTCGTAGCCATGTCACTGGGCAGAGTAGAGAGGATAAGCTCGCGGTTCTTGGCGTAGTCACCAGTGGCAGTGAAGTTGCCCGTGCCATAGCAGTAATAAGCATCGGAGAGGTCGAATGTTAGCATGTGAAGACAGAGAAGGACAGAAGGAAGACGAAGACGAAGACGAAATGGAGGGATTGGAGGAGGCTGTGCAGACATGGTGGTGGCCGAATGCTTCAGCTACATCGTTGAAGATGAGTACAAGTTAAAGAGTCCAAGCTATGATAAATCATACAAATATAGTAGAATTACGTACATGTTATAATATCTCTCTCCAAATAGTTTATTTATGGGGAAAGCAAAATATAATATCAATGATGGTCCTTGAATGAATTCAATGCACCAAAGTCAGTTTTACTAATACACATCAGATTAGATTAGTACATCTAGCCTTAATTTTTGTCAACGTTTAACGTGAAAAGTTTAATGAGTTAAGAGAACCTTCCAACTTATCAACAAACAATAATTAGGAAGCATTTTTAGAGATTTTGTCATTACCCTTTTCATGTTGACTTTCCTACCTCCCTGTGATAATCGTCATTAGGTTGAGGAGCTTGTGTTTGAACGAAGCAAAGCGATGTTCCGGAAGCAAATCATAGACTTTGGTTAGCATCAACATTCAATATTAACATCGAATCATTTGTCCGATTTCGTATTGACTTCAGACAATTGGTACGAAGATTCAGATTATGTCATATAAGTATAGCATAAGCTTATGAAGTATGATAGAGAGATTGTAGTATGTAAGGAAAGCTGGTCAAAATGCCTTTTCGTGACTTCCTGCACTGTGTGCTGATATTTTAAAAACTCTATCCAAGGATGATCTTTTGCCGTAGTAATACTTTTATACAATTGTTTCACCGAAAATTATGCCAATCGACGAAATGTGTTTCACAGCAATTGATTTTTTGGTTTTGATTAAGAGGAGATGGGTTCTGTAGCGTTTCCGAACAGGAGTCTCAATGAATCACTAAGAACGATGAAGTTGCACCATCAAAATTTAATAGGAGACGAAGTATATGAAGCTACGACTAAAGTACTTGAATTGAAAGTTGCAGAAAAGATAAGTTGCGGTAAAGTAAAGATAAAGAAAAATTTGTTAGAAAGTTGAATTCTTTGATTGAATGAAGGGCCCTTATAAAGAGTACGCTTGGGGTATTTATGACCCTTATAAATGGTGGTTACACATGGCGATTAATTAATTTAAAAAGAACAAATAACTCATTTTTGGTGGTTACTGGAAGTTACTTTACTAGCGAATATGATATAACTAGCCAACGGTTATCTACGTGTTGGTTGCTCGGCGTCGATGTCGACAATTTTATCGAGAAACTTCAAAACTCTTGTCGATAACTTCACATTGTGTTGTCGATGATATCACTAACTAGTTGTCAGATCCATTCAAATTGCCGACTTTTCTGTTTATTATTAACCAAACTCTTGTCTTGTTGGCTAAGTATGATATTTGTCGATAATGACTAAAAGTTGATCACTTTTGCGTGTCAACAACAACTTTCTTAGGATGGCAATATTTCTTATCGGCTTACAAGTCCATTCTTCCGAAAAGAATATGTAGGAATAGCAATTATTATTATTATTATTGCAGAGATAGCAAAAAAACAAAAGAGTGGTAATTCTTGCCGACTTGAGACGGATTGACCAAGAGCAAAGAAGCCTAGGTGGTAGTGCTAGTCAGAATGGGAGCGTATATAATATGGCAAACCAAGTATGACCGCAGAGTCTCTTAAGCAATAATTCAACATAAAATAAATGGGTTCTAGTTATGAGTGCAACGGAAATTTTAATATAACGTCCCAAATTTTCCTATCCTCCCCAACCTATATGAACTCGCACATATTGTTGGTGAATCAGCATCCAGATCCCACATTGTAGCCCTTTGTCCCGCGTGACATTTAGTTCCCGTTGTGCACAGACATCCGTTTAATGTTACATATCTGCTACTGATGATCGATATCACACACAACGAAGATATCTTGAAACATATATTCTGGTTTTACATATAAGAAATAGAATACAGTTACACAAAGATTGAGAAAATGACAACACAAGTGTCGTAACTTTTGTATGGTGCTAACTTGAGTGGCATAACTTTTTTTTTATCACTCGAGTGCCATAACCTATAAAAACACTCAATTAAATGTTATAACTTTCAATCGATCGCTAGTGTGGGATAATTTTTTAATAGCGTTCACCTAAGTGCTAGAAATATGATGTGGTGTGACACTTGGTGAGAATCCCACAACAGAAGTCCGATACCTTCACTCGGAGAGATCACCAAGAGAGAGTTAAATTACTGGTGATTTAAGATTCATCAATTACAATTCTCATTCAAAGTCGATGCCTGCTATGTATGATAAAGCCTTGCTAGATATATGTGAAATTGCTAAGTTATATGTACCAATGGTGATTAGCTAAGCCAAAATTTCAGATATCCGTGATGTAAAAAGAATCGTTCGAATTTGAAATGTTAGCAATGATGGGTTTCAATTTCAAATCGGATGAAACACATTGCTTGGTGTTGGCAGGCAATATGTCGAAGTTGTAGCGCATTGTCATTGTCACGCCCCGACTCTCGAGCTCACGACATCCCTACCTTACTCGCCTCAAGTCAAGAATGATAGTGTCCCGGGTAGGCTATCGACCTATGAAATTACGGCGCATGTGGAACGTGCAATTCTCCCAGACAATAAAAAAACAACGGGATAGTGCGGTAGGAAAATTAACACAATCAATTGACCAAAAATAATTTCATTCAAAAGCCAGAGCATATGATATTAACCCTACTGAGCTACGGTAAATATGTACAACCCCATACTTTGAGGCGGCTCACTAGGACCTCAAAAAGACACAAGGTTCGGCAAGGTTAATCCCTCATCTACTCCCAAAAATCCTACCACAATCCTCCAGGTTCAACGTCCACGGCCTCCATCATTGCCCGAAAATCGTTAACCACGACGGGGTGAGAAATTAATCTTAGTGAGCCAACGCCTAAGCTCGGTTAGGACATTGATTTGCTCGTACATCCTAACAAACAATCACATCAATACGGGGTAGATAACTCAACCACATACAAGCTTTACCTTCTAAACCACACATAATGCAATGCGGACTCGACTCAACAATCAACTAACCAGACCAATTTAACCTACTACAAAGCATCACATAGCACTTTCATCATAGGAAACCACACGAAGTCCATTTATTATCGGAATCGACCCGTAGGTCCAGCACACTAGTCGGTTGGTGCTCAACATACTAGTCGGTTGGTGCTCTTACGGCAGGATCGGAGCATCGTTCTTTATTTCGGGCGACGGCTTCTAATAGTCCATGTGACTCCGCTCTACCAACCAGAAGATAATGATTGTCGACATGGTACGGAGCTAACAAGAATCCTTAAAAGGCTTCGGCCCATCACAAGCCGCAACCGGCAAACGTACAACCATAAGACAATGATCGATGCGCATCCAGCAATAAGAAGACAATGATTGCCAGGACCGATCGACTAGAAGACAATAATCGTCGGAATTATCCCATTATGTGACCACTCGGGCACTTCGACAACTAGCTAGTTTTTTTCTTGGAATTAGGTCGAATGCTTATACTCGCATGTTCAAATATTTGGCCCAAGTTTTCATGCAAAAACATGCAATTTTGATCTCATGCGTGGTCACATGAATGCGCAAATTATATCGATCGACCAACTAATCAATTTGGGGTGATAAACCTCTAATCGAACCCCACAAAGAATCAACAGTCAAACTAGCATTCACAAATAACAATTCATAAGTCAATTAGTCTATTGTAGTCGATTGATTATTAATTCCAATTTCAATTTCCAATTGTGCACTCGTCTCTAACCTATCGCTCGCTCGCGATCAATCAATGCAATCAGTCAAATCAATCAATTTTACTCACCAATTAGCCACGAACAACCTAGCTAATTGACCAATCTTAACTAATTATGATCATTTAGCCTAAATCACGTTTCTATCTAGCCCGACCGTAATTAATCTACCTAAATACCATAATTAGCTAATTAATCTAAGCCTAATGTAATTAGCATCATAACCAAGAGTTAGGGGCTAACTCACAATTTTAACTAGCTCGGGCAATCTCAACTCGGGCGGCGGCAACACGAACTCGGCTCGGCCCGACGACGACGACGACTCGCGGCCCGACTTAAACTCCGGGTTTCCAACTTGGTCAAAAGCGGTCCAAAGACTTGGCGACACTCTGGGACAACGGCACGAGGGTGGCGGCCGGTGGCCGGAGCTGCGGTGGCCGGCGGTGAACAATGGCGGTGCGGTGACCGACGAAAGAAAAACAGGGAAATCGGGGCTTTTTTATGGGGTTTTGGGTTGTCCAAGGGTGGAGGAAAGGTTTGGCCACGGTCGAGGGACTTCGGGGTGGTCGAAGGTGGTGCCGACGGTGGCGACGGAGGGTTGGAGGCTCCGGTTCCAAGTTGGAATAGAATCGGAGCCAAAATAGGGGCGGCGGTTCATGAAGAGGGGAAGCTGGCCGGGGGTGATTCGGGGCTCCACGGGCGGCGGCCGGCTTTCGATGACCTTGGGGAATGGTGGGGGGTCGATGGTGGTTGCTCGGGGTGACCAAGGGGTGGTGGGTTTAGGCGGAGCAGCCGCAATAGTGGCCGTGGATCTTGGCAACAAAAAACAGGGGATGGTGGTCAGCGAGGGTTGTTCGCAGCGATCCGACGGGCGGCGAGCCGAGGTTGAGAGGTTCGTGGTGGTGGCAGAGGGCAACGGCACAATGGCTGGTGGTGGCTGGAAGTGGCTTCGGTGGCTAATGCGGCTCGGGTGGCCCTCGGATGCAAAACAGAGCGATCCGATGCCGGGGCTTCAACAGGCTGTCCAGCGGGTCTACGGCGGCCGGAGGGAGGTGGAGTGGCGGTTAGTGGTGAGCCGAGGTGGTGGTGGTCGGAGATGGTGGTGGTGGTAGCACAAAAATGGCCGGAGGAGGAAGAAGTGTGTTCGGTTGGGGGGTGTCGAGTGAGTAACAGGGGAAAAGGGGGAGCATCGAGAGAGAGAGAGAGAGAGAGAGAAGAGAGAGAGAAGAGAGAGAGAGAGAGAGAGAGAGAGAGAGAGAGAAAGAGAGAGAGAGAGAAGACTTTGACTAGTGGGCTGAAGAGATTGACTAGATTTGACTGGGGGGGGGCCCATGGGTCTCATCCAATTAATGATTTTCGTCCCATATGCATAATATCTTAGGGCGGTTTCATAATTTGACAAATCGGGACTAATCGGATTTTTTGATTCAACCGATTGGGAATAAAATTTGGATTTTCACGGGATAGGTTCGGTCCGGAAAAAGTCTAGGCGCGAGGATTAGAATCCTAAGTCGCGGCGACTACGATTTCGAGACCCAATCGAAATCGAATGACATTTCGGGAGTCGTCCAAAATTGGTCACTTTCGTCCTTACGATCCGAAATTTGCACCGACTAAAATTCAATTTTCTTCCTTTTTATTGAATTTGGGAAAATTACAAAATTCAAATTTCCCGAGCATCACAATCATTGCTACGGTAGGTTCGACTATTCTCTTAGTGGTAGTTATTGTCTCTACGTGTTGCTTTATCAAAAGGCGAAGAAGTAATCCATCGGAGGTCTCATCTGCTTAGTGGATTTATCGGTTTTGTGTTACGCATTTGAGACGGAGAAAAACGGTGTAATTTAGGTGAATGACTCGATATAGGATGGTCCCATGGGCATCAATTTGTTTTATGATAGTTAAATTAGGTAGCTCATTTTGATGGTCCATACTTCGAAGCGTAGTGCAAGAATGCATTCGGGTTCAATTGCCGAGCGGTTGTCCTAAGCTCGATTAGTAAAACGGTACAACAAGAGCATCATGAATTCTTTGGTTGCACATCCAGTGAATAAGTTTCAGTGTGAAGAATCTAACCTAGTAAGAACCAAACATGGCAACCGGTAAGCATCGGTCAAGCAAGGGACAAGCGACGATATTTAGGTGAAAGCACGTCATCATAGACATAACTTGGAAAAGGGGGGGGCGCAACAATTGATGTAGCAACCAAGCCGAGGCATTTTAAAAGGCTTGGGGCATCCCAGGCATACGACGTACTTCATCTTGTCTAGTGAAACAGCAAAGTAAACACGAAGATAGAGAGGGAAACGAAGGTATAGAGAAGCGAAAGTGGCGTCTCACGCAAGAATCGCGGCTACCATTATCGCCCTTCATTGTGTTTGCCAGATTGTTAAGGGCATGCTCGATGAGACCGTGGTGCAGCAAATATGTAGCGGAGACAAGTATGAGGAGAGGGATGATTACTATTACTGTTTATGCGGACTCCTTAGAGATATGCTCATCCATACCGCAGATTCTGGATATAACTACTATGGACACAATGACGTGTTCAATTTTTGGTGCTATGGTCACGCGGCTTGCAACAACACCCTTGCTAATTATGTTTGTAATAGGTGTTTGGAGCAATCTCACGACATTCTTTTACTGGAATGCTCGGGAATCGGGGCTCGGCTCCAACTCAAAGACTGCAGAATGAGATACGAGATGTACTCGTTTACCGAATAGATCATCTCTCTCCGAAGAAATTGCTCTTTGTGCATGGTTAGTACTATACCTCCTTGAATGAATAAAGGTGATATATTCTTGCCAATCCAAGAATTTTCTAACGCTCCTTAATTAGAATTTATTCAGTACTAAGGTCGTGCATGACTAAATTCATGCGACTCAAGACTGCTTGACCTACATCACAGTACCTTGGTTTGAAATCCGGTGTGTTCTGAACATACTGCTAAGAAAAATGTGGTCGGCCATCAGAAGAGGTTGATATGGTTTTCCATGTCGCGAGGCTTCGGTGATACTCGAATCTATGAGCGACGATATAACAGCTATTGACTAACAACCAACTTTGTTAGAACTTGAACAATCTGCACTTTCAAGAATAGAGTGAAGGGAAATTCAGAAACTACTCTGACTTTTATGAGTTTTCCATTATGGATTTATCATGATCTTTTAGAACTTTGAAACGAATTCATATTATGTTTTTGCTTCATGTGTTCTTCTTAGGTCTCTTGAAGCAAGCGATCCACATTTCAATTTGACGCCTTTGTTATCAATTGACCAAGTGGGCATATTTGAGCCAAGATTATGTCATATAACAAATTACTTGGGCTTAGAGTCTGGTTTTTAACCAAAAGGTGAAAATAAGGAACAAATTTAGACAATGTTCTATTAGTGGTAACTTTTTCCGCTATTTAAAAAAGATTTTTATTATGTTAATTCGAGCAACAGGGCCGTGGTTGTACCATTCACACATCGATCTATTACATGAAACAATTACTTGTATCATCGGGGGTATGCTTCCGTGATTGTCACTCCATTGACGGATTGCTACATTGATCTACCGATTTATTGGTCCGTACTTCGAGGGAAGAAGGGCGGATGTCGAGGCCGTGGCATAGGGACGGGCCATCTGCTGAGAATGCGAAGTACTATCACCATGGTGGGTCTATCAACCGAATCTTCCCGAACACATGGTAAGTTAATATGCAGGTATCACGGTCCGTTCAATTTTGACGAAAATTCGACCACGCTCCATCCCTCGGATCGACCGATCGATCAATCCTTGGATCATGAGGAAACGTGCCCAAAAGAAGCTAAGGATGATCGACTCTATGATTTGGGATAGCCAACGGATCGACCCATGACCGGGAAAGCACGACCGGCGGATCGTGCGGGACGGCTAGCTAGCTAATCCATGAATGACCTTACATGATCGGGTGATCGACCCGCGGATCGTGCGGGCCGATCGAGCGGACGATCGAGTGATCGATCCGCGGATCGATTCTCGTGCCACGCCGAACGACCGGGCGATCGATCCATGAATCGAGCGACTCGACGAGACGGGCGGCCACTCGATCGACCCTCGAGCGATCCAAGGGATCATAAGCTGGAATGATGTAAAGGCCGAACCGGGCGGCCGAGCGGGCAAGCGAATGATCTATCGAGTGATCGATCCGCGAATCGATCCATGGGCCACGAACGGCCGGACGATCGATCCATGGATCATGACGCTCGATCCCACGAGCGACCAGGGGCCAATGCAGGATCGACCAACGATCGACCAAGTGATCGACTAGCGCCTGCCCGGCCACCCGATCGCGCTCGATCAATGCCCGATCACCGCTCGACCAGGGCGGCCAGGCGGATCGCCCAACGATTGACATAGACTTACCTGGGGCCAACCGACCCACGTGTTCCTAACCGGTTGGTGCGAGTTGGTGATAGAGTTGATGTAGGTTAGTAGGGGCTGGTTGAGTTGGCGGGCGACATGGACAGTGGCCGGACCGAGGCGATTGACATGGGAAGTGATTGGACCGAGGCGATTGACATGAATAGTATCCGTCCGGCGTGAACAATGGCCGGCGAATAGTAGATGGGATTTTTGGGATTAGATTGATTGAGCCGTGGGGGCCCTTGTGGCCGACCCTATTGTATATATATGGGGCACGAACCCCTTGTAATTGATACTTGGATTTTGAATGAGAAAAGGCTTCTCCTCACCCTCTCTCACGCCTTGTGTTCGTGTGTGTATGCTTGAGTTGAGCGTGGGTGAGCGGCGATTATGCTAAGGCCGACTCAAGAGTGTATCTTGAGTGTCGCACGATGTTGGGGAACGCAAGATAAAACCGGCTTGTGACATTTGGCATCAAAGCCATTCGATTCTTGGTGAAATAGCGAAAGGCCAAGGGGGTGCAAGTGGTGGTGCTGCCGATTCGACGCATGGTTCCGAACAATTTGGGGATGATCATGCCGGACGGACCCTTAAGCCTACTCCATCCCGAGCTCGGCGTGAACGTCGGGTGTCCAGGGGAATGGCGCGGGATATGGAGGCCCGTATGTCCAGGCTTGAGCAAGCCATGGACGATCTTCATTCCTAACGGGGGTAGCGAAGAAGAGTCTAGCAATAAGGAGGAGGCCACGGCTTGGAAGGAGTTGCAAGACCAGGTGCTCGATCTCAAGGATGAGGCGGCCGAGTTTCGTGGCGAGTTGCTGAGTACTCTCACTACCAAGACGGACGAATATCGGGAAGCCCTAGGAAGCCATGATCGCGGCCTTACGTGTGGAGGTAGGTGAGCTAAGAACCAAGATGGCTGTCTTGGAGATGGCGTGTGCGAATGGTGGGACAACCATGCACGCCGACCTTCGGGTTGATGTGCCAAAGCCGAATGAGTTCCATGGCTCGAGAGTGGCCAAGGACGTCGATAACTTCTTGTACTTAGTAAACGAGTACCTAGACATCCGAGGGGAGATGGATGATCTTAGGCGGATAAAAACTGTCGCGATGTACTGCACGGAAACGCCTTGCTGTGGTGGCGTAATCGGAAGACAGATCGAGAAGCCGAGCCGATCGTGACTTGGGAGTCCTTTGAAGTGGAGTTCCGAAAGCAATTCTACCCCTCCTATGCGGAGGAAGAAGCTCACGACGAGCCGAGGCGTCTCGAGCAAACAAGCAAAATACGTGAGTATATAAGGAAGCTTTACGAATTGACGCTTCAAATACCATCCTTGTCCGAGAATGAGGCATACTACCAATTCATTGGTGACCTCAAGCCGTGGGTGAAGATGGAGCTCAAATGGCAGAACGCAATGACGCTCGCGACGGCCTTGTCTGCGGCTGAAGGAATTATCGAGTACCGATCTAACTCAATGGATAAGGCATACTCAAAACCCAGAAGTGGCAAGATTGCCGATGGGGGTGATCGAGCCAAGCTACGGCGGTCGATGGCAAACAAGCCGCGACCAACTTACTCGAGGATCGAGTTGAGTCGAGCCAGGTGAAGGGCAAGAAACTTGAGTGCTTTAAGTGTTTCGGCCCTTACTTTGCTCGGGATTGCCCGAACTAGGGCAAGGTGGCGGTGTTGAAGACGGTGGAGAAGGGGAAGGCCATCAACGAGCCAAGGGATGAGGGACGACCAAGAGAAGAAGTCCAACTTGGATCCCTCAAGATCCCGAGCACCATGAACGTTCAAGATGCAGGCCCATCCGGAAGACTCATGTTCGCTAATATGATGGTCGGTGGAGCCAAAATGAGTGCGCTCATCGACACCAGTGCATCCGACTTGTTTATGTCGGAAGAAGCGGCAAAGAAGCTTAACTTACGAGTTGAGGAAGGAACCGGGTGGCTCAAAACGGTGAACTCGGGGGAAGTCAAGACGACCGGGTTGGCCCGTGATGTAGAAATCCAACTCGGAGCCTTTCAATGCAAGGACTCGATTGAGGTAATTCCGATGGACGACTATGATCTTGTCATCGGATTGGGATTCCTAGATAGGATCAAAGCCTTTCTGATCCCTTGTGTTAATAGCATTTGTGTGCTGGACCCTCGCGGTCAATGTGTAGTCTCGGTTCGGCGCGAGTCCGGGCGAAACCCGAAGACCCTTTCGGGGATGCAACCGGTGAAGGAAGTTCGAAGGGCCCAGATGACTCTCTTGGCAACTCTTGTGACGGATGATGCTGAATATGTCCGGGAGCAATGGCCCGATGGGATAGACAAGGTGCTGGCTTTGTTCGATAACGTGATGCCCCCCGAGTTGCCTAGGAAGCTGCCGCCTAAGAGGGAAGTCGACTACGGGATCGAGCTGGTTCTTGATGCTTGACCTCCGACCATGGTGCCGTATCGTATGGCCCCGCCGTAACTTGAGGAGATGAGGAGACAACTCAAGGAGTTGCTTGACGCCGGCTATGTTTGACCGTTAAAGTCCCCATTTGGCGCCTAGGTTCTGTTCCAAAAGAAGCATGACGGATCTCTCCGCATGTGCATCGACTACCGGGCATTGAACAAGCTAACGATCAAGAACAAGTATCCCATTCCACTCATCGCGGACTTGTTCGACCATCTTGGGAGTGCAAGGTGGTTCACAAAGCTGGATTTGCGATCGGGATACTATCAAGTGAGGATCGCGAAGGGGGACGAACCAAAGATCGCTTGTGTAACTCGGTATGGCGCATACGAGTTCCTAGTCATGCCGTTCGGCTTAACAAATGCCCCGGCAATATTCTGCACCTTAATGAATAAGGTACTACAACCGTTCCTTGATCAATTTGTGGTTGTGTACCTAGATGATATTGTGATTTATAGTCGAACGCTTGAGGAACATGTTGAACACCTCAAGCGAGTCTTCCAAGTTCCGAGGAGAGAACGAGCTGTACGTGAAGAAAGAGAAGTGTGTCTTCGCACAAAGGCATATTCCATTCTCGGGGCACATCGTTGGAGAGGGACATGTGCGGATGGACCCGCCCAAAATTCGGGCCATTGTCGAGTGGGAGCCTCCCACAAAGGTGCCGGAGCCGAGATCCTTCCCGGGGCTTGTAAATTACTATCGCCGCTTCGTTTGTGCCTATTCGGAGATAGCCGTGCCACTCACGGACATGCTGAAGAAGAATCGGCCGTGGGAGTGGATGGCGAAGTGCCAAACGGCCTTCGAGCGGCTGAAGAGGACGATGGTCGAGGAGCCCGTGCTGGTACTACCTAACTACTCCAAGCCGTACGAGGTGGAGACCGATGCCTCCGATTATGCTATCGGGGGTGTGCTGATGCAAGAAGGACACCCCGTAGCATTCGAGTCCCGAAAGTTAGATGAGACAGAGCAACGCTACACGGTGTAAGAGAAGGAGATAACGCCCGTGGTGCATTGCTTACGCACTTAGCGTCACTACCTCCTGGGCTCTCGGCTCGTGGTGCGGACCGACAACGTAGCCACGAGCTACTTCCAGACCCAAAAGAAGTTGAGTCCAAAGCGGGCTCGATGGCAAGACTTTCCGGCGGAGTTTGATTATGTGCTCGAGTATAAACCGGGGAAGCCTAATTCTATGGCCGATGCCCCGAGTCGTAAGGTGGAACTAGCAGCTGTAACAAGCCGACCATACTTGTCCATGGATCGAGTGGATCGGGGAGGGACCGACGCATGATCCGACGGCGAGAGCCATCCTCGGGTACACCCGAGCGGGCAAGACGAGGAGATTTTGGTGTGAGGACGACCTCCTCTACACCAAGGGACGGTGGTTATATGTGCCGCTCCATGGGAACCCGAGAAGGGAGGTACTCCGCGAATGCCACGATACGCCGTGGGCGGGTCACCCTGGGATCCATCGCACGCCGGCGCTCGTGGAGGATTGTTACTTTGGCCACAACTCAAGGACGACGTTGAAGCTTATGTGAAGACTTGCTTGGTGTGTCAACAAGACAAGTTAGAGCAACGTTCGTCGGCCGGGTTGTTGGAGCCACTACCCGTTCCCGAACGTCCTTGGGAGAGTATCTCCATGGACTTTATCGTTGGACTACCCAAGTTTGAAGGGTGCCAAATGATCATGGTGATCGTTGATCGGTTCTCTAAGTACGCGACATTTGTGCCGGCCACGAAGGATTACCCCGCTAGGGAAGCGGCTAAGCTATTCATGAAGCACATTGTCAAGTCTCGAGGCATCCCGCGATCGATCGTAAGCGATCGGGATCCTCGATTCATGGGAAGTTCTAGTCCGAGCTGTTCAAGTTGCTTGAGACCGACCTCAAGTTCTTAACGAGTTTGCACCCGCAAACCGATGGCCAAACGGAGCGGGTGAAC